>NC_142088.1:61190000-61192500 GCF_054644295.1 Miniopterus natalensis | reverse complement strand
ATAATGTCTATACCTGCTGGAAAATTTTAGCATTTGCAAAAATGGTCTATCATAGCATTTAAACGTTGCTGATAATTAGCTTGACATTTGAAATACCAGAACTGTTGTTTTGAAGATGCCCTATACAGTGTTACCTAACTAACCCCTTTTCATACTTATCTGCTTTCACTACATTATTCTGTCAGTTATAGTACAAATAAGGTATCAGTTGCTAATGCATTAACATGCGAAAGAACTGATGTTAAGGGGCGATACTTCATCTTTACCAGAAGCAGAACTTTTACTGATGTACAGGAAAATTATATTTGTGGATTAGAGACAGTTAATTGCTAATCAGGAGGTCAGTAATGATTTCCTATAACTCCACTCAAGCTAAGTGTGCCGATACTTATGTCTTTCAATGCTATCATCAAACATTTATTAAATACCCACAGTATGGAAAGTCCAGAGGATACCCAGATGTGCTGGTCTCACCTCAGGAGGCTTACTCTCTATTTGGAGAAATAGAAACATAAAATTGTAGCGCTAGAAGGCTCTCGAAGTCAACCTTTGACATGTGACCAGGGTGGTAGATACAGGCACAAGGTCAAGTGATTTGTGTATGACCCTGCAGCCGGTGGGTGGCAAATCCAGAGCTAGAAGGCACATCTTTCAGCATAAAACAGCCCCACAAAAATGTACGTAATAATACAAATCCCCAGTGAAGAATGCAATCTAAACTTAAACTCCACATGGTCAAGGGAAGGGAAGGGAATCCCTGGGACTTCTGGGGATTCTCCTGCCGCAAAATGGAGATTGTCACTTAATTTTAAATTGCTGTGATGATTGTTATTTTCAAGGATCCCCTTAATTTGAGTTATAGAAGCCTACCAATTTGATCAATTACCAGAATCTAACAATACACCCATGTTTCCCGCAATAGTTGGAAAACAATAGAAATAAAGAGGCAGTTTCCAGAATTATGAGCTTGAAGACCTGTCTTCTTGCCTCAGTCCCAACATATAACCAGCTGTGTGGCCTTGGTCCCTACCATCCAGGCAAACTTGATACAAATGGGTAAAAATACTCAGGGGTCCCGTGTCGCCTGTGAAACTGCATGCGCCATGGCACTGTGCGAAGTATAAAACCCTGATAACCCCTGAAATACTAATAAAGACGGGACATCGCCCCAGCGTCTTCTTGGGTCTGCTGCTGTGACGCCCGGAGAGCTACAGGTGAAAAGGGATTTGAGTGCGCGCCAGGGACAGTTTCGGTGCTGTTTCTTCATTTCAAAATTGATTTGCAGAAGTGTCCTCAAGCAGGAGGCCCGTGATGGGAGAGAGCACGCTCACTCCTTCACTAATATGTGATACACACCTGGAACACTTTTAAACGATCTCTTCTGATAACATGGCTTACAGTTTGAAAGAAGTCCTGTGGAATTTTATGAGCCATTTGGTTCCCTAAACCTCTTATGCCGACACGCACGGAGAGCACTTATATTTGAGCCAACAGATGAACAGCCTAGTTGTTTTCTTAGGGCGATTTTATGTGCGGTAAGTGTTGAGGAGACTCTACACCGGAACCTCGGCCCTTTATTGCTTCTCCTTCCCCCCAAAGGTTCAATTCCCAGGTACTGTGCTGAAGGACAGAATGCGGCTCTTTTTCGAGACTTTTTACCCAGTGACTTGTTTTTCCAGGGAAGCTTATCACCGACACCCCTTCTTGATCACAGTTAACTTGCTACTTCTGCACTTGGGTGGATAAAGATCACAGGACTCAGTTCAAGGTTCGCTTTCCCCTTTCCTAATGGGGGCACGGGTTCTTGTGAGGGGAACAGCAAGGCAAAGAGAAATTCAAATGGAGATTTTCTTTTTTTTTAATCCCCACCCGAGGACATGTTTTTCACCGGTTCTGGAGAAAGGAAAGGAGAGGGAGGGAGAGAGAAACATCCATGTGGGAGAGAAGCATCGTTCGGTTGGTTGCCTTCCACACGCCCGGACTGGGGATCAAGCCCACAGCCTGGCTAAGGGCCCCGACCGGGAATCGAACCCGTGACCTTTCGGTGCTCAGGACAACACTCGAACCAACCGAGCCACACCAGCCAGGGTGAGATTTTCTTTTGAATTTAAACATGTGCCAAGGAAACATGAACCTTTATTTCCTGATTTAAACATGGGGATCACTTTTAAAGTAGATGATTGTCTAACCACTATGTTGTACACCTACTGTGGAAACTAATATAAAATAATATGGGATGTAAACTGCAATTGAAAAATTTTAAAAATGGGAGTAACTTTCTCTACCACTCGGGGAAGGGAGATTAATGAATGCTGAAGGAAGGGACCGTGCCACGTGCTCTCCAGCACAAAACACTGTTATAACAGAACTCCTATGAACACACTACAGTCAGCCTTTATACAAATTAGCTTGGTCACTTTAATTTTTTATCCCAGGAACATTCAAAGGCATTAAACCCGCATTATAAATTAATGAGTTGTAAAATGTCAGCTGATAAAAC
>NC_142088.1:61177500-61185000 GCF_054644295.1 Miniopterus natalensis | reverse complement strand
AGAGGGCCAATCATGCTCCTTCTTCATTTTACCTCAAGTAACAGGTTACAGCGATTAAACTCTCATACCAGCATTCATTTTTGAAAAAGGCAAACACAAATTTTCACTTCCTGAGGTGGTGAGGAAAATTCCTTAAACAGACAAAAATGGCACTTTTTTTTTGCTTGTAAACAAATAAGCCTAAAATCTTTTCACCCCTTAATCCTCTTGGCTCTAATTCACCGAGCCCCCCGTGTTTCAGGCGTGAGACACCTTTTGCTCCGTTGGCTTCGTTTTAGTCATCTAGATTATCTCTGGGCTGACAGCTGCGTGACCTATGACCCACACCCTAAAAAGGAGAGCAGAGTGAAAGCAACTATGAATTTTATCCATTCTCCGGCCACAGTTATCTTATGAAGTATTGATAACACATTATCTTGGAGAGCAGAATAATACTGCACAAAATGATACTAAGATGTCTAAGACTCCTGCCTTACTGAAAGTTATTATTCAGAAGTTTACACGGCCTGCAAACACTTATCAGAAGCCCTGGGCAGAAAGAACAGAACCTCCGTTTCATTAAGATACAGCGGAATGCAAGAGGTTTAGGGCAGATAAAGGCCAATCCTCAGAAGTTCAGAATCTTCCTTGATGATAGAACAAGTACATAAATTAAAGTGGGTGGCTCTTATGGAAATGAAGACCTGAAGAGCCGTATTCTTTCACTGATTGTAAAGTTTTTATTAAGACCTGCCTTTCTTCATTTACTGTGGTGGAAAATCACAGGACCATTTTACAAATCACTTTGTATTGAGCCCGCAGTGGCCAGGCTGTTGTACATGTGTATATGCAAACTAATAAGAACACAAGAAGTATCAAAATATTTAATGGGACTCTTTTAAAAATGAATTTTAGACCTGTCCGGAATCTATATACTAAATCCATGGAATAGTTTTCATATTTTAACTTACTAAGGCCGGAAAAGAAAGCGATCCATCATTATGCCTGCTCAATTTTCAAGCCAAGAAACACTGATATTGTTAAGACTTCGGAGAATAAGAAGTCATTCTTCAAGTATTTTTTCACAAAACAAATTAATCAGTACCCACTGGAACACCTAGTTTAATATTTTTAAAACAGGTAAAATTTAAATTCAAAATATATAAGCCTGTTCAAAATTTCAAATTGTTTGACAAATTTAAATTTATCAAACTTATGTTTCATAAAGATATTTTGATTTCCGTGTGTGAATAATTTACTTTCCTTTACAAAGTGGGCGTGTTTTAATAGACACAGAAGGTGTATGTTCTCCATAGTTTTTCATTTTACAACCTTTATATCAGTGTGTGTGTTTTTCTTAACCTGCACTTGCCTTTTCTGGTGCACACACCCTGCACAGCATAGAAAGCACTTGGCATACTGGAATATAGTTGCACTAGAAATAATGACAACATTCTCATGTGTTGTCCCATTTTTACTGGACTTTTCATAGAGTAAAATTTCATTATTTTTCAATTTTATTTAATTAACACATGAAACATTCTGAAATGTTAATGTGATGCTTTATCAATGTAGACATTTTTTAAGGCTTATATATTTTTTCAAACTTAGGTCCTTGGGGGAAAATAGATAAGCTAATGGCAACATGGAAACAGCATTATAGTTACAAGAAATGGACCATTGAAATGAGAATTAAGAAAGCATTTTAAAGAATATAACTTAAAAATAAATCTTAAGAGAAGGAATTATCTTTAATGGAAGATATATAGCATTTCAAAATGTTTAGGGATATTTTAGCTAAAGAATCAGCAAAGTTTTGTAGCTAAAGGGCCATATGCCCTATTTTAATAAAAAGGAATCCATAAAAAATAAATTACTTTCACTAAGTATATGCAAATTCCAATGTAAGCAATCAGTACAAAATTAATTTTGCCAGAACTGATTAAAAGCATTAATAAATCTATATGCAGTATTGCTTCAATCTGATACTGTAAATTTATTATACTTCCTGTAAGATTAATTATAATGCTACAATAACATATTACGATGCCAGAACATATTACTGTACATTCTGTTAATAACAGTTAAGCGTAACCTGAGTTGTAATTATGGACTGTAACAAAGTAATTTGATAGTGATTGTTTTCTTTAACTGTTAATGCTAGATGGGAAATAAAATGTGTATGTGCTTGTGTTCATTATATTTTCCCCTTTAATACAATACCTAATTAAAATCATGAAACACCACAGCATTTGTTCTCACAGATTCCTTTCACTTTTTGCTCCCAACCCAAACTGTCAGGCTGCCTGAGATAAGGGAAGGTTAAAAACAACAGTTTTAAGTTATTCAAGGTTGTTGTGCATTCCTGTCCTGGACAAAAAGGAGCTTTCTTGAAAATGTATTTAAAACAAAACAAAACAGTTTGTACTGTACAGAACTCATCATCGGAGCTCTCCAGATGACATAAGCATTTTTTCCATATTATTCACACATCCCACAAGTAAGTAACCAAATTCTTAAGGGATCACGGTGACAGCAGCCACTCCAGGTAGGAAAACAAAGGAGCCGAATATCCTATCTGCAGAGCAAAACGGGCCAAACAGAGACTTTTCTTTTTGGGTACTTTCATGAAAACTTGACCCTGTCTTTCTGCTCTCAGATCCACCTACCAAAGTGCTGAGCTGGTCTGATGGGACCCTCAGAGAAGCACAGGACTCTGATGACATCTCTAACTTATGGTCCTGTCCATTCGGTTGTTCCTTTTCGAGAGCTGAGGCAGCTCTGTCTGCACATAACTTGAAGAACACAAAATCTGAGGCCCTTTCGAACACTGTACACAAACTTCGAGTGGCAAACAGGTTTCTGGAGAAGTACCAAAGGAAATTATTCAAGTTAAGCTTTTTTTGGATATATTCCTGATTAAGCCTGAACACAATGAAAAAAACAGTGTGAAGCACAATTCTGAATGGCATCTGTGCTTGGAGCTTCAGAGGACTGCTGACTGTCATAAAACTCTGCGTGTCACCAGCTGGGGGTCGGGGATTTAAAGATGTCAGGGGGACCTGGCCTCTGAGCTGGGATAAAGATCAGAAGGAAAGCTGTCCAGGTGATGCCCGGCCCCTGAACAGGCCTATCTGCACTTCCATTCACATGATAATGAATGTGTAAATCACATCTGTTCCCCCTCTGCGCCTGTACCCTTGTCACCTGAATAGCATCCCCACCAGGTTATCAAATGAGCTACAGGAAATAGGTTTTCTTTTTATCCGACTTCACTCTGAAATGAGAAAATGAGCACCTGACAAGGAAGCCCGCAAACCAACAGGGATTCCAAGCCCAGATTTCATCCTCATAAAAGATGCTTAATTGTGAGCTGGAGGTTCAGTCGGTGAGCGGGGACGCCAAGGTTCTGCTACAAAAGGTGGCTCTCTGGCTCCTCGCTGCCCAGTTTTCGAAGAACCTCAGAAAAGCAGCCCGATAATTACTAGTCACTGACTTTTAATGATCTGATCTCACTCTAACGGTGCAACCCCAAACTCTCAGGCCGGGCCGGCAATTCTCACCTCGCTACCTTCTTGTAAGTATCAAAACAAGGGCCGGCTGGATGGAAGCGCTCCTGGAAGCCTGGCAGTAAGTAACACTTTGCAATGAAAACATTTGCAAACGGTTAACTGTCTAAAACAACAACGGCAGGATGGAGAGCACCCCTTGCTTATACTTCTGTACGTAAAGGAAATTGTGATCTAGGAATTTTTCACCTCTGGGTTCATATCATCCCCCTGCTTCTATCATTTCTCTTTTCTTGTTTTTCTTTTTCTTTCTTTTTTTTTTTTTTTTTCTTTTTTTTTTTGATCAGAGGCATGAAAGAGGGAGTAGTGTGAATGTTAGGTACCTGGGGTATGGAAAGGTGGTAATTAGCACAGCGGGATAATTGATGTGTAGATTGCTGCATGAACAAATGCTTTGACTTGTTTGTTCTTCTCACTCTTTCACTTTCCTTCTACACCCCCCTGCACCCCCCCTTAATCCCAGCCTCGCTAATGAACACCTTACCTGCTTAGTTAAGCTGGTTACCGACAGACATTCACCTAAGGAAGCCTCCGAGCCCCGCGCAGGACACTCAGGTGGGACCTTCTACTCTCAGTTGCAGAGCGGCCGACACTGCGCTTCATCCCTCCAGAGCTTTTAGTTTACAGCCCCCAGCAGGACAGGGCCACACAACCATATACAAAATGACAAAAGCCCCCCCACTCTCCTCTGGGGGGCAGGGAGGTACAAATGGACACCAGAACCAGAGGAAATTATTTAAGAATCCTACCTGTCCATTCGTAGGACTTCCTAGCTTAGGGAATCTCAGGATCATCATTACTGGTAGTTTTGCTTTTTCAATGGTCTAAGTGTGTCAGGATGTTATTAAATTTAACCCTTTAAAAATAAATGTAAAACCTATCCAAGCTTTTGCTTTTCTGTCAAATTTGTTGCATTCGGCTTTAGGAGGAGCTGAGATGCAGGGTCCCCTAGAGGTAGCGCCCTTTCCCTCCCTCCTCCCCCTTCCTTCTGGTCTTGAAACTAAGTGCTCACGTTCTAACTTTTATACAGCCATTGACCTTGGGAATCCCTCGCTGAGGGCTGGCCCTCCTACCCCGGAGCACACCTAACATGCCCGTGCTGGGGGGAGCATAAAATGCCCCATGTTCCCAGGATGCTCTCAGGAGACTCTAAGCACCAACTCCTTCCGTTGTCCCCAACAGGCAGGATGCCGGGAGCTAGTGAAATATCTTTCTTTTCTGTAGCCCCTCTTCTCCCTTTCTCCCACTGCTTAGTTAATGTGGAAAAGATATATATTTTTGTTTTCAGGACTCTTGTTTGCACAGAGCATGTTCCATGATATCTTATCTCCAGCAAGGCCCTGGCTCTTTGGATCAATATTTATCCAGTGCCCAGTGCTCTTTACTATGGGTTTTTCCTAGATCCCAGGGAATTTTAATGATCATTAATCAATTTACTCTCTTTTTGCCTTCTCTCAGACACTTCCTCATATGAGTTTGTTGGATGACTCATAAGGGCATCATACCAAAGATTAAGGATTAAGTTTAATAACTGCAAATTTCAGAAAGCTGATTTCAAAGTTTGATAAAAGTTGAATGCTTCGGTGTTTACAAGTTATCATACTTCTCTAAATGTCACAGCCTAAGTTCTTCGGGCCCCTGATCTGTTTTACATGCAAGCGCTTCTCTGGCTGCTAACCATCTGGCGGGTAATGGCCTTAACCTTACAGAGAAGTGGGTCTAACAGGGTT
The DNA here is from genome assembly GCF_054644295.1 of Miniopterus natalensis. Lineage (NCBI taxonomy): Eukaryota > Metazoa > Chordata > Mammalia > Chiroptera > Miniopteridae > Miniopterus > Miniopterus natalensis. The sequence continues at coordinate 61,179,722 of NC_142088.1, read as the reverse complement.
GGCCTCCCCTGCTCCGCGCAACAGCAACGGTGGAATTATGACCGGGGTCGCTAATAAGCAGCTTAGGAAAAAGTGAACATTGACTTAACTGGACCTTCTTTGCTTGCCCACAAAATATACTGTGATATTCATTATGTCTAACATGCCCATATGTATTCTTTCCTCGATCACTGGATTTTGTTTATGGCCACCAAATAGACCTTCTATTTTTTTACTGTCCCTTCTGTGTCTCCAAGTTACTCCCATCGTGTATATTCTTCACGATAGTGCACTCTTGACTAGAAAAGAACACATTTTATCTCAGCTCTCTAGATTCTTCCCTCATCTATGTTAGAGATAAACTAATGAGCCATAAAAATGCCTTCAAACACATGGGCCTGCTGAGGCCATTTTACCCCTTGAAGCACGGTGACCCTTAACTAGTGGCTGAGTAAGGGATTCCAGGTTCACGTGCCCTTCTGACGGGCCCATTTGGCCTCCCTGATGGGCCGATTCCAAAAAGGAAGTGAAAAGGGAAGGATCAGCCTTGTAGTGGGAGCCAGGAAAGCTCAGCAATGTGAACACTCCTCTCTCTTACGCATTTTATTTTTCTGTAGGCTCTGGGGTCAGACTGCTTAAATTTGAATTTTAGTTCCTTTACTTACTCCCTCATGGCTTTTGGCAAGATACTTAACCTGCCTTGATGTCTTCCTCTGTTGAGGGGGATAATGACAGTATTTATTGTGAAGATTTAGATCAGTCCAATCATGTGGAACACCTAGGGCTTCGCATACAGTCGGGGCTTAATAGATGCTACGTAGTATTGTTGTTACTGTTATTATTTGCTCAGTTTTAGATGACAGTGGGTTCTGCATATTTTTCTCGTATTACAATTTTGTGACTGGAGCTCATAGTTTACAGTAGACACACTGAGCCACTAAGATTTTATTTTTTCTCTATTTCTAAGTTTGGCAAAGGACAATGGAGGGCACTGAAAGGTCATAACACTGAGGCATGAAGCATAAAATCTAGGAGTTTGGAGATACCAGCTGTGGAAAAGGGCCACCCCAGACTCTAAACTAGGGGCAGCCCCTGCCACCCTATATGGCTAGCAGCACAATTCCCTTTTACAGAAGCAACAGCTAAAGTTTCAAGATGATAAGAGACTTACTGAAAGTTCATGCAGCTAAGTGGTGAAATTGAATTTTCCATTTTTCATCTGTCTGATCTCAAAACGCAACGTCTCTGTGAATGCTGCATCACACTTTTGAAACCTTGCACGCAAGGTACATGCTAAAAAGAGATTTTATGGTTTTTGACATTTATGTTGCACACATTCAAAAGAGATAAAAATAGACTCCATGCTGCTGATATAATTACTAGAGGCCATAAAAGCCAAGCAAAAATCTGGAGAGGGGGCGTGGGAATAGTCGGGGAAAGAACATAAACAAGAAAGCCGCGACACAAACTAAGACGACACACTGTCCTTAACTCCTTCAGGGAACTCCCCGCAGTCCCGGTAGGGCCCCGCCACCTAAGATCAGCCTTCGTTCTGAACTTGGAAGTCTCCCCATTTGCAGGCAGAGGCGATGCCAGCAAGCCACAGGTGGGCTCCACATGAGCAGGTGAGGAATGGGACTGCAAAGGGAAGGAGGAAGATTCCGTGCCCCTCAAAGAGCACATCAATCCTAATTATCCTGCCTGGGCGCGCGGCTTATGTCCTACTTAGGTATTTATTTTTTCGTCAGGCGGTTCAGGAGAGTTTTAGACAGCTGAGCGTCCACGCCTGGGAAGCCCCAGCGCAGGAAAGCTAAGCAGCGGCAGGGAGAGCAACGGGCCGAGCGCGGTGCCCGCCGCCGGTGCCCGGGCGAAGGAAGCCGTGCCCCGCGCACCTCTGCTGCACACCGCGAGCAGCCGGAGCGGGACCTTCCGCACTGTGCTCCGAAGGAAGCAGGCAGGGAGGAAGCAGGGTTTGGAAGTTTGTGTAAAATCTGAGCCCAGAAGACAGGGAGAGCTATTCAGGAAAATGTGCTTTGTTATTTCCTCCTGGCTCCTTGCTCATTACCATTGTAATTTTTAAAATGTAAGCTGAAACCCATACTAACATAACATCCTCAATGACAAGCGAAAAGCAATAAAAACTCCCTTCCATTCCAGCAACGCCACTCGTCTATAACAAGCAATATCAACAAAACCCACGAGCACCTATGCGATGTCCATCTTTAAAAGCCCAAATCTTTGCT
>NC_142088.1:61035000-61172500 GCF_054644295.1 Miniopterus natalensis | reverse complement strand
AGGCTTCAATTAAAATGCCAAAAGAGAAAAAGCAAATTGATTAACTCTCAAAACACAATTTATATTTTTTAGAAACGCTTCCCGGGAGGGAATTAACTTTATACTCTTCTATGTAAACACTATTTGGGCTGCATATTATAAGTTTAATAAAAATGATATAGCACCTCTCTGTTAGATTTATAATTTGCATAGCAGTCATGAATATGAGAATTTGGTCAAAATGTTCCTCTGTGCAACAGTGTTACAGGATTGTTGGAAAGAGGTAAGTTTAGTGTCTTAGCTAAATCCCAGGAAGTCATTATGATTAAAATGTATTTCAGGGTAGCTCAGTGGCCCCCAAGAAGGTACTGCTTTGAGTTAGAATCACAGGATCTTTAGGAAACAACAACCAGGTAGCATATTTTGCAAACAGTACTCAGCCAAACGCTTTTTTAAAAAACTCTGATCAGATTTATGATGAATGCATATATTGCAACTCTTTTTATGATAACTCAAAGATGGAGAAGTCAGAGGTTCCGTGTTTCAGAAGCCCGTTTCTTAAGGCTGAGTCTATCCCAAGTTTGTTCCCTGGTGTCTGTGTGTTTTTTTAACGTTTTATTTTCCACTGTGGAATTAGCTGAGGATAGAGTGTGAGGAGTGACTCCGAGTTTCCTTTGCTTTTGTCAAACTGTGTCACAACTGTAAAGTTATTTTAACAGAGTTTATTTGCCTAGGCATTTCCTTTCTCTTGTAGTAGCATAAGAGAAAGGGAAACAACAATTTAAAATCTAAGCCCAGTTGAGCAAATATGAGTGACTCTCCCAGCTCTAGGCCTAAGTAGAAGTAGTTCAATAATACGTTTGTGGGCTTTTTAAAAGCTTTTAAGAAGTAGTCACACATCTCTTTTTGGCATCTTTCATTTCAATTTTCCTCCAGCAACTGCACTGGGAATTAGACAAGTTTGAAAGTTCTGATTTTTTTTTTTCTCCCTTGGACTAGTCCTGATTACTTCTACCATGGTCAATGTTGACTCAAATGGGGGAACTTTTGTGAATTCTTCCATATATTGTGTAGTTGGTGTAAAAAAAAAAATCGTTACATTACAAAAAGTAAAGTAATTGATGTCATTACTCTGTTTGGTGGGATTATCCAATAGCTTTCCTTGAAGTAACTGATAAATCTTCCTCCCTTGGCCATCACACGCCCCCTCGGCCTCAGATCCCGCTCTCGCACGGTCATTCATTCGTCCAGTGGCCAGGGCCTGAGCTGCAGTACTGGATGAGAATGCAAGCAAGCAGATTTCACAATCAGGGGACACCGAGACTTGCGCTCCCTGTGCCAGGCTCTCTCTACTGACTGTTCTCTCATCTTGGGCCAGCCTCGGGATCTGAGAACCTGCTGCAGTTAGAAAGAAGTCACCTGACTGCTAAGTGTCCCTCCCTTCTGCTCTCAATTACCCAAGCTCTCACGGCCACCACCAGCCAGGGGTTCCCACCACCGCCCTGGCTAGAGGGGAGTCCCCAAAGAGTCACATTTACCGCTCCCAGGAGAAACGGGCACAGGAGAAAATACACTATCAGTCTCCGTAGGCTTTCTATAATGTCTCCATTTCCAGGGTCTCTTGTGTGTCTTAAAAACTCTTTTCTCCTCCTAAGTTTAGGAGGGCAGGCTGTAATAACGTAGTGTGTCATCACAACACCTGGCGTGTATGCGTCAATCTACTGCTAGATTAAGAGATAATTGATACAGAGCCCGAGCACAGGCATTTTTCACTTGACCCTCGTAACAATCTTTTGAAGGAGAAAGGGGCAATGATGATGATGATGATTTTATAGGTGAGAAAACCGAGACTCAGAAATTTTAACTCAACCATCTTCCCAATCACCTAATGTCCAAATCCGGGCCTGGTTCCTGCCTCCAGATCCGATCCGACTCCAGATTCTATCTGTGCTCTTTTCTTTTCATCGCCTCTGAGGTACAAATCTAAGTCAGCACACAAAAGCCAAAATAGGATTTCCAGCTATTTAGCAGAGTATGGTAGTGTAAGGATAATATCCTGGTCGATCTGATGTGGACGAGTCATCTGTGCCTGGGCAGGGGAGGGGAGACAAGAGAAGGCAAGAACCGAGGCAAGGTCAGGAGCGGCCGGCGAAGAACTCGGAGGGAAAGCAGGTCAGATCGACGGAAGAGCACCTGCTCGGCAATACGTAAAACGCCCATCATCTGGGGGTGGAATAGGTTTTTATCTCGTTTGGAGGGGTTTTTGATGTTTATAATAACTCATCAAAGTTATAGGCCGATCTTCTACCATATTCACTCTCGCCTCCCAATTTATTTGAACATAAAATTCAAATGGATTCCACAAGGGAACAGACAGCTGTGTACTAAAAACTCATATTAAATACTTTTTTGGTTGACATTTTTTTCTGTCCTAATTAATGCTGCTTTGAGGATTTGAAGTTGGATATTTAACAGTGCGGTGAAGGCCTGGGGCGGGGGGGGGGCGGGGACAGGTGCAGATAGAAGGGGTCAATGGGGAAAAAAGAGGACACCTGTAATACTTTCAACAATAAAGATAAATTTAAGAGAAGTACTATTAGTCCCTCAGTCGTGAGGATGTCCTTGGAGCGAGTCCTCATGCTAAGGCTGACTTAGAGAACTGAGATGCAATGCCCCAGATTCCACAATATTCATGGGGAACTGAGTCCCTTCCTCTATAGGAGCTTGAAATTGGCCCCATACTGCCCAAAGTTGTGGGCTCTTTTCACTGCTTCTTTAATGTTATCTATGTTATAGACGCACCCCTCCACCACCATCACCACCACACACCACTTTACACTTTCCAGGCATTTTTATTTACTGGAGTTAAAGTAAAAGCACCAATTCAAACTGAGAATTTCAACCAAGCCTTTATACCCTCTGAGAATTACCTTACTATGTATTTTCATAATTGAAATAGAAACCCTGAATAAATAGAAACTGAGCTGGAAATGCTCAGCGGCATTGGTTAGCATCAGGGAAAGACTTGTAACAAGTTACCTGACTTTAACAAGAATACATCCAGTTCTTGCCAGCTGGGTGGGGATTCGCGGTATTGATTCATATCACACTATTCACCTTGGCCATGACATAGATACACTGGATATTATGAGGCTGGTGGGACTTGTAAAAAAAAAAAAAATCATCATTTTGTTCACATTTCAACTGATGGAAGACATGGCAAATGCTTATATTTTCTAAGAGAAAGAAAAAAAAATCCTGCCCATTCTTCTGAAATTTAAGTAGGCAGCCCTTGAAAGATCACTGGGAAAAGTCTGTATTTTCTCAGGTTTAACTAAATAATTTATGCATACTTTCACTTTGGCATGATGAAGCAATTTTAGCCTTTAAAACCCACAACTACTCAGGAGGGAAAAGGTCTGGTTCCTGCAACTTAAATAATTTAAACATCCAGGTGGAAATGCTTTCAGCAGTTTCCCTTTTTGAGACAAAGGAAGAAGATTTCAGAATTCTGAGATACCGAGAATAAAGAATTGATAAAAGACACAACCTCGGATGTATTTAATTTAGAATAGAAATCCTGCCATATTTTTTGAGTGATGTGGACCAGAGTGAGGGGTGGGGTGAAATGTCTGCCTGCCTGCTGTTTATAGTAAGTGAACACATAGGAAATATTATGTCAGCATAGCCCTAAGTCATACATATATGTATATACACATATACAAACAGAAATACCTATAAAATCTAATATAACCCCAAAGCCCAGGCCAGCCCAAGCCTGAAGCAGTAGAGAACTATCAGGGATCTTAGAAAAAGCTGTGCTAACGTATACTGTGTGTTAATTCCTGGCTTCCTGGGTTATAGAAATGTGTGTCTTTTGATATCTAACTAAGTAGATTAGGATGAAGGACAGTGGAACAAAATGTCACTTCTCTAGGACATAAGACTGCAAAACAAGGAGAGATGGAAGTACTAAAATACTAGAAGAGATCTTAAAACATGTGTCCGGTATAATCAGCGTTCTGAGGCCCTGGCCTCTCAGACTTACATCAGATCTTAGAATTGCCATGGGGAAGTTTGCCTTCCCACTTGCAGGTTTGTCAGTGACATACTTGTAAAAGAGCGTGGGACTTGGAACACGGCCCCTGTAGATTTAGAGCACAGTTTATAATCAGAAAGTTTTGAGGGCAAAAAAATTTCCTGCTGCCTTATACCAAAAAATGTGTATGGTATTTAGCGTTGTAATTTCTTGTGGGAAAGAAAAACGCCCGACAACTCATACATAGAGTGCTGGTGTTTTTTGTTTGTTTTGTTTGTTTGTTTTTCTATTTTCAGTCTTTGTCACAATCAGATTTGATGGCTCACGTAAAGATGAAAACCAGCTAAGGCACGAAGTAAAGTAACAGAGCTAGCTGAAGGGTTGGTTTCCTTTAGAGCTGAGTGTGACAAAAATTATACAGGAAGGGTGAGATGAAATCTTGCTAGGTACGTATTCTTTAAAGCAAGCAGGGGCTTCATTCCTTCCTAGAGGGAAAGGGGTCTTCAATATTCATGAGTGTTAACCCTCCCAAACTTTTGGCCCTGCGCAGGATGGGCATGTAACACACCGGGTCCCCTAAAGAGAGATCCTGGAGAAAATAAGAAGAAAGGTTACCCTCTGAGCCAACAGGAAATGTTAAGCTTGGCCCAGGGCTGCAGAAAAGAGGGTTGCTGAAACCAAACATCACGTCCAGAACAAGGTCGCTGTGTTAGGATGATTTCATTCTGCATGCAAAGCTGGGTTTGTTTTTGTTGTGGTGGTGGGGTGAGGGCCACCTAAGTGACGCAGATGAGAGCTATGGGCTGGGGAAGAGCGACGTGAAACCAGGTGCTGTGGAGGGATTTCAGACATATTAGTCTCAAGATGTTTAAGGAATCTGAACGTCCACAGCTAAGGTATGGAGTGTGAATGGTGGCCCAGAAAGAGTCTGAAGTGGGGTGGATGTTGTGTGTGTGTTTTTAAATCATTTTCTTTTCTTTTTCTTTTTCCCTTTTTTCTTTCTTTCTGGTCATCCACTGACTTTAATTAAGCCCAGCCAGCCTCTTAAGCATGGGAAACTTGGAGAACTTTTTTGTTTAAAGTGACCTTGTTCCCAGGGCTTTCCCTACAGCTCCTCTCAGCTCTCTTGCGAGGGTGAATATTCACATTGCTGCTCTGAATCTCAGAACAGGGTACCTGGCATAGACAGAAAAGTTTAATCTCATCCGAAGTGCAACACTAGGAGTCCCCCCCCTTTTTTTTTAAAGTAAAAAGAAACCTTTTCCCATAATCCTGCTAGCTATACTTCCTAACTGTATTATTTTAAGTGAATTAATTCAAAATTTAAAATAATGAAACTACTAGCAGAGACTCTAAACTTCTTTTAGTATATTAAATTGGGCAGATTGCTTCTCTCCTTCTAATTATGAACGCTGCAGTTACAAAAGAAACTGTCATTTTGATAGAGCAAAAGACTATCTGTCTGCCAAAAATGTCCAACCATAATTCTAAAAAAAAAAAAGTCATCGGCATCAAGAACATGCTACTTTGTTTGATATACTGTCTTATTGGAAACCTAATTTGCTTTCAACCTCTGAGACAACACATAACATAAGTTTGTGTGACTAATTTTTCTTGGAAATATGAGTAATTAGAATTAGGGGCCGTTTTCATAGCAGGAGTGGACGGGTTTTTAAAAAAATTTAAACTAAGTGCCGGAGTTATTTTCTTTGCTTTTTTAATAGCACTCCTAAAACCAAGTCAAGGGGTGGGGGGGACGCCGAGCTTTGTACTGGATAATGTGAGTCCCCATGTAAATTGTGAGCGATTGCAGAGTACGGAAAGGTTTATTACCTGAGGTGAGCCCTCCCAGAGTTCCTGGAGTATAAAAGCATTAAGCGTGTGTTCTAACAAAGTCATAAAAATCAATAAACAGGAACCCCCCACCTGTGCAATGGCCCCAGTGTTAAGTTTTATACATGTAGTAATAGTGCATATCAATTTTCACCACCCTTCCTACGCCAGCTATTACAGGGCCTACCACCACCGGAGGGGCGGCAAGAGCCGCACCATTCATCCATCCCACGGAGTTGTCTACATGCCAGGCCCATTGCATCACTGTCACTTTTATTCTATCTGCAACTGGACAGGGCTGCAGCCCCAGCTTCTATACACCCACTCAGTACCGCAACAATTGCAAACTGTGTGCCTCTGTTGAAAGAGTTTACAAGTCCTCCTGAAAGAAAAACAGAACCGTTGCATATTAATGCCCCGGACCCCGAAGGATCACACAATGGAAAGGGGAGAGAAGCGTCCCTGCCACTGATATGTGACCTTGTCCGACTGCTGCCGCCTCTGTCTTATCCACCAAGGTTTAAAAAATAATCATGCCTTCTCAACAGCATCCAGATGACCGGGTTTCTACAGCAACTAGTTAGAATCTGCATTCTCCTTAATAGCCAAAGTATTCCGAAAGCACAGGTCACCATTTTATTACACGTGTGGTAACATATGCTAAAAATTAGGCCCTAAATATGCAGCATTTTCACCAGGTTACAGAAATAACTACTAACATCACACTTATTTCATAATTAAAGGAAATCCTCCCACCCCACCTCCCCACTTTTACCAATAAGGCAGAAAATATCACCGAATGCGTAACCTTTGTACCACATCCACTCCTTGCGATCATTACTCTGTACGGGGCTGGGTGGGGGTGGTGAAGAAGGCTTATTAAAATCCCAGCCACTTGTTGGTAAAAAGGCCCAATAACTTTTGGGGAAAATACTTCACTTGGGGCATTCTGGAAAGAAAAAAAGAATAAAAGCAAAAAAGCCTCGTTTTAATTATAATCCAAAGATAACTGCTCTGGAGTAATGAGGAACATTTGACAAGAGAGCCTTCATTCAGACGCAGGACTTGGGTGAATTTTTTCTTTCTTGTAAATGGTTCTATTGGCCATAGTTTTAATAGGCCTGAACAACAAAAGGCGGCCCTTGGTGATGGCTCCTCTTCCCCCTTCTCCAGCAAAAAAACCCACAAAAACAAAGCAAAACCAAAAAAAACAGGAGTTTTATCTATCTGAGTTTGCCTCTGATAGCGCTCAGGGCACAGAAGTACCACTCACGGGCACTTAAAGCTGTGTCATTTAGGAGCATAAAAATAGAATAAAGTTGTGCAGCAAATGAGAAATTATGATATAACTCAAACGCTGTGGCATGAAACAGGCAAAATGAGCCCTCTGAACATTTCCCAGAACGACAAAAAAAATAAAAGTAACGGAAACGGAAAATGCCACTCTCGTGTGACTTCCATGAAGGTGTGCTTAACTCTTACTAACGTCCGTGCCATCCACGAGCATAGTTGCTATGGATATCATGAGAAAATTAGATATTTCTAGCGATGCAAAGAAAGTGAGTCACTGCAGTTGCGAACAGCTGGCATACAATAGATAATTTAAGGGAAAGTGACCCTCATGTATAATTTTTAACTGAAGAACTGTCAGGCCCCATTAGTTCCAATAGGGCCTGCCAGGACCAAGATCGGTTTATAGGAGCACTGTATTAGAATAGTTTCTGAAAGAGCAGCGTGAAAACATAATATGGGGATTCAGTAAATTTGGTGTGTTTTTTTAAAATTGTACACATTATTTGTTGCACTGACATCAATGCTCTCCGCCTGTGTGTTCAGAATGAAAAGCCCAATAGGGTAGCAACTGCCATGGCAAACAATTTGTGGGGGGGAAAACAACAACCTTCTGAGCAGTTGTACTAGGTTCAAAAGTAACTCCCCAAAAGTTAAAAGGGAAAAACAAACGGTGGCTCCTGGACTGATTATCCTCTGTCGAACTGGATGCTTACGACTCAAAGGCCTTGAAGGAACTAAGGCAAGGAGCCGAAGAACTATATACACCGATGTGAGCAAAGTTCTCGTCAGGAAGTATGGGAATTCCCAGACAGTGCGTGAAGGAGGTGACACAATCCTACTGGGGAATATAACATATATATTTCAAAAGTGACAGACAAAACAAATCAGAGAGAGAGAGAGAGAAAAGGTCACCGCTTTCCCTTCAAGTTGGCCATTCAACCAAGCGAGTATGCATTAAAGCTTTCTTGGCACCAGTCACCTAAACTTAAACGCATGGGGGAATGACAACGATACACAGGTGGCATGGCCTCGTGGCAGGGTAGAGGAAAGGGTGCGCGCCCAGGGAAGGCCTCGTGCAGAAGGGAGGGAGAGAGCTGGTGCGTATACAAAGCACTTCGCCCGGCGCCTCTGCTCAGTCGGTGGTGGCTACGCTCAGCACCTGGCCAAAGGCACCGTACCTCGTTCTGTTGCGCGATGCTGTGCAGTTTAAAACCACATCTGCCTTACCTCTCTATCCTTAGGGACAACTGTTCCTAGATATTGTCTTGTTGGTATTCTTTGGTGTCAATGTTTCGAGGAAATTTCAGGCGCTTATATCCCAAATTAATGGGATTCTTGGCATCTTTGTTCCCTTTTAATGTTTCACTGATGTGGAATTAATCTCTCTATTTAGGTGGCTTGTCTTTGCTACAAATATTAAATAATCTAGTCAACATCTTTATATATTTAAATCTACCATTTTGTTATTTAGAGAGGCAACTATTCACTGCCATAATTATAGCCACTTAAATCAAAGTCTACTAATTAGAGAACAGAGCTGGGCTTTGCAGGTATTATAGAATATTCTTTACTAGACACTATGTTACAAGCAATCATTAGCTCGGCTATAAAAGGGTTTAAATACTAATGTATTTTTTAATTTGCTTTATAACCTAAACAAGCAATCAATGTACATTAATAAGCGTAATGTTTTTTTGGCATCTGTCCACGCGTCGGGTCCACCTTGACAGCCCCAGCTAACACATCAGCAGAACTCACCAACCGCAATACCCGAGGAGGAGTCATCGGTGACATCCTCTCAGATACATACCATGTGCTAAATTATTTTGATATTGAGAAATCAAAACCGCCATAGCTTGCCACAATGTCCCCCTTACAGATGTCTCAGATATTTCCACCTCAAACACCACTGTCGAGTGGCCATAAAACAAGCCTTAATGGGGTGATAAATGTGTTTACTTTTGATTAGGTGAGCTGCTCAATACGATAACACGAAGGACCACTTGCCAAGAGTAAATATGTACAGAAACGGCCGGCCACTTCCATTCTGTTGGGACCTTAGACGTAAGCAGAAGCACCTCACTCCCCCAGCACATCTTTCTGTTGGCCAAGCTGGCTTTGCCAATGGAAAGAGTGACACGTGTAGGAGATTTTTCCAATTCCTGTGGACTCCAACAAGTCTCAGAGAACCCATTCTTGGACTCGAAGACTCTGTTGCTGTACGGCTCGACTACACTACTTGCCATGTTAGAGTACAACTGGTTTCTTGTGGGTCTGTGCCTCAATAAACTGGGAGAGCTGAGACTTTGTTTCCCTCATTTTGTACCCCGGAGGCTAGTGCTGTGTCTGGTCCAGAGTTGCCCGTTACTAGTATCTTTTGAATGCATGGATGTTGTTGTTTTTGTTGTTTTCTAGAGACACTGGAGCAGTGTTTTGTCATTCTAGAGATCTTCCTTACGTGGTAGGAGACTTATATCTAGTCTTACGTATATAAATTTTGCCAAATTGGACAATAAACCCCCCACTAAGAGCACTGCCCAGTAATTTACTCTCTACCGGTCTCAGCCAACCTTGCTGCAGGGTGACTTTAGCATGTTCACCACAAACGTAAGGCGGCTGAACTTCACACGAGGAGACCGCTATCGCCTGGTCCTTGGCGACTTCCGAAAACTGCTGCTCTCGGCCGCACAAGCATACGTGTGACTGGAAGAATCGCAAGAAATAGGCCAACGTGGCGGCCGCCCCGCACAACTCGCCTGCGCTCTGAAGTAAAGGAAATACGAGCACAAGGTAACTTATTCAGTGTCACTCGTACATATTTATAGTTTAAAAATTAGTCAAAGTTTATGTCCTGAGGTTGCACCTACAGGAAGCCAGATGTGCCTCCTGCACGCGACCTAAGACAGGCCCAGAGCAACGCCGAGATGATTTCTTGCTCATCCCCTGTCCCGTCGATCGCGGCGGCTTTCTGAGGTGAGAGGAACTGACAGCACTAACTCTCCAGGGCAGAACTTTCCAGTCAAGTGGATCAACGGACTGAAAATCTCTTATGAATAGTCATTAGGCCTTCATTACAAACCCCTCAAAACCCAGTTCTCTTTTCGCAACCAAATGCCTTTTGTCATCTTCACAAGGTGCATCATTTAATTACCAATTGATTTCTTTATATATGACAACATGTCAGATAGCAAAATACAGTGTATCTCCCTTAGGGGAGAAGTCTGTTAACTATCTGTATGCCAGATTATGGAATTATCTGAAGAACAGGCACCCTGAGTACTGTGCCTTCCGTTTAACTCCTTTTTCCTAACATCTGAGTTTCTCTCTCTGGGTTGTAAAAAAGCCAATAAGAGGGGGAAAAAGAAGAAAAAGGCTAAAGAGAACCATGATGGAGTCCTCCCATACCCTGAAACACTTTTAAATTAGTGAGACTACATTGTAAGCTTTTTCTGTGTGGAAAAAAATGGGTAGTCAACGACATATAGAGCATATAAATTCCAAAACACAACTACATAGAGAACTACCGCAGCCCATCTTTCTACATAAAACATAAATGTCAAACAATTGTTCTCATTATGCCAAGAATTTACTCAGCTTCTGACTTAGCTAACGCGCAGACTCTTCCGCTGAGCAACGGCGGCCTGATCATCAAGTCAGTACTGTATTAATAAGCTGAATAATACGGGAATTTCAGAAATGTACAGGACTATTATACCGTAACAATAAAACCTCAAACGGAGTAAACCAGGGCAGCGCTGAAGGTAGGCGTCAGAAAATAATGAAAGCAGTGTTGCAGCAAGGCACTCCATTGTGTGGTGGGGTAAATGCCTGCTTCTTTCATACACAGAAGCCACATTGCATGAGTCCGAAATGTTCTCAGAGCGTCACTGTGACTGGTTGTGCTAGAACCTGGCACCGGCGGGCACTGAAAGCTGACATTATACTGTAGGATGTGCTGCAGGTGTGCAGGCCTGGGAACGTGCTCTAATTACATATTTTCCTGCCGCGCAACAATTAAGGTCGCCAAAATAATTGCCAGTTTCTTAATCCCTCTCTAACAAGACTGACATAAGGAATGGTTTATTTTTCTCTGGTTGTTTGGAAAGTGTTCCTCAAGATTTTGGTTTTCTATGGAACTGCATAAAACTAATTCTTACGTTCAGATGTGTGATTATACCCATTGTTGGGGGGGAAAAAGAAAAAAAAGGCCTGTCTTTGAATTGTAGTCAAACTAAAATAATAAAATAAAAGTGACTTCTATAACCTGGTAGGTGGTTTAAACATTTTTCCTCTTGAAGGTAAATTTTCTTTTAAAACCCTGTTTCTACTTTCTGGACTGTTCAAATCACGTGGGATGTTGAAACATATACTTGGGGTGTGTGTGGGGGGGGAGGAGGCCATAGGAAAACCAAGACAAAATAGGTGTCTTCATTTATTTAGTGATGGTTCTTAACCTTTTGGGAGGTCAGAGAGCGTCTTAAGGATCTGATTACACGTACAGACCCACTGCCCAGGAAACTGCATCAGTACACAAAATGTTTTATGCAATTTCTGGTGGCCCGCAGATGCCTTAAAAAATCCGTTAAGGAACTGCAAGGAGAGAACCCCAGTCAACTAACAAATATTGCAACTATTTACACACCTCCTTTCATTCATCCATCTTTGCATCCTCTGAGCCATCTGACCACCCCAGGAAGGATACAGCATCTACCCCAGGCATCAGGAACCAAGTTTGTGGGATTTGTGTTCCTAACTCAAACCCATTTATTTCATTATCATTCATTGTCCATTGCCCATTTTTGCTGGGCTAATTGGGCAGAGCTGAATCGTTTAGCGAACTCCGAGCCAGCTTACTCCCTCTCGCGCCCTTTCCTACAAATCAGAAGATAGCCATGCGTGCTGATTGGGCACTTAGCGGACAAACTGAAGTTATGTCAAGCGCATGACGATTTAACGCAGGCTGAACGGTAGGGGCTGCAGATGTAACTAATGGGGTTAGGGAGAGAAGAAGCTGGAGTGGAGAGGGATGGGATGCCAGGGAAACAAAAGTGATTGTATCGGTAATAGAGACTTCAAAGGGGGTAGTTTGGAAGATTTGGGGGGGGGGGTCTGGCAAAGGGAAAAAGAGGCACATCTGCCTGTAGAGTGGCTGATACAGGGGAGAAGAAAGGCCTGCCAGGAGAGAAAGCAGAAGAGGGGAATCAAAGGCAGGGAACTGTAGCTGCAGAAGAGAGGAAGCTTGATTCTATTTATGGAGGGAAAGATACGAGGCCTCATACAGTTGGAACTGTCCCAAACTGTCCTGCTTTCAGTGCCCCGTCCATGAGACACCTTGCTAAGTTAAAGACAAAAAGTAACTGTAATCATTTCCTCTTGATATTTGAAAATAAAACAAATTCATCTTGATGTTCGAAAAGTCCTGCGGTTTAAATATTAACCACCCCCTCCCTCTTTTCTTCCTTACGTGTTGGAAGCTTAAAAAACACTGTTTGATCAAAAATGCACTCTTAGTGAACAACTCAAATTGGAGTTTTATGGATAAAAGCGAGAAACAGGCGGGCAGTTTCCCTTCTTCCATGAGACGAGTGAGATGCTTGGGGAGGCGGACACTGGTATCCCAAGGGTGGGGAGGGAGAGAGAGGAAAGGGGGGGACAGGTGCCTACAGTCCAACAGGGAGTGGGGCAGAAGGGCAAGGGCGACTCCTCAAAGTGGCATCAAGGAGGGGTGCAGGGTCCAGACGGGGCTGCACCACTAAAAATGGTACCATATTCTGGAGAGCCATTTCCACCATCAGAGGCCAATTCCTATTCTTACGAGGTAAATGCCACTCCTTTTTTTTTTTTTTTAAAGACTGGCCAGCTCCAGCTTGCCCTTTCTTACAGTGGTGTTGACCTGCATAAGGAGAGAAAATAAGTCCCTCCTTGTACATAAATGGAATCAAGGACTTGCCTTGATCATTACAATTCATTCCACCAGTCACTCAACAAACATTCAGGGCTTTCTTGAATGTCCACTGAATACTGAATATTTATTGCATATTAAATGCTTGAACACTCACAATGTGTCCGGCCCTGGCCCCGGCCAAGCTGTTCTTTCTGACGGCGATCCCTGCGGCTCTGTGAGGGCTCACCTTTGGACCGTTGTTGCGAAAGCAGTTCCTGCCACCCGGTGTAAGTAGCTAATATTTGTCAAATACAGTCATGAATTGACTGACTATAAAATAACTTCCCTGTTGGCAGGTTTGGAGTAAAATGCTTCCAATAGGTGTAAGCTTTTAAAAAGTGCTTTCCTCACACAGAAGTAGACTCATTAGCAGAACAACTTTTTAAAATGTTGCAGCCCAGTTCCTGGGTTAATCACAATCCTAGTACAGGCACCTTTTTCCTGAGCAGAACCCGTGTAACAACTAACACATAGTCTTTCGCAAAGCCTGCTAGGTAGTCTGTGGATTCATTTTTGATGGATACAAATGCCATCAGTGAGTGCTGAGCATTTCACAACACTGGTGAGACTCGGGGCTGCTGATCTCCTGAGTGCCACAGACTCCCTGTTAGACACTATTCAGACAATTCTACACCTACGCCATAACAGGCCTATTTTTTTTTCTAACCCAATTTCCTTGACCTGTGTTTTCCTTCTAACCAGACTTCAGAGACAAAGGCAGAGCAGTAAATCATTTTCTTAGAAAAACACCATCAGGCTATTTCAGTCATTTGGGCTGTTATTTATATGCCCTACCTGAAATGTTATTTTGAGATAGTGTAGCTCACTAAATTATATTTTCCTCATTATCATGATTACTTCAAAATGATCATTAATTTGCTCTTTGGCTTTCTAAGTGGGACAACATCAAAGAAATGAAAGTTCCCCCTAATTTAACTTTTCTTGAAAGGTTAACTGATTTACAAACAAATTACTTGGGCCTTGTAAGGAAGAACCAAACCTGTCTGCTCATTTGATACAGTTTCAAGGGCTACAGTGAAGCTCTAAGAAGCTCCTATGTGATCCACAAACAACTTCACGCTATAGTACACGAGCATCAGATACAGAGAGCAAACCCTGTGAGTTGCAAGCAACCTGCCCTGCACGACGCTTGCTTGGCAATGTCTTAAACAGCTTATTTAAATTGCAAACTTTCCAGCCACCACTTCCAGGTGATTTTGAAAGTTCATTATATAAACTAAAGACCTTAATATCCATACTTTGTTTCTTAAATCAGACATATGTCATCTTTGAAAGGTGCTATTTAATCTCTCCCTCAAAAGCTCCCCAACTTTGTTAAGAAACTGCCTTATGGAGTAAAAACATATCTAAAACATGCATGAAGCTTCAACAAATATTCCAACTTGAGGGCAAATAAAGTTAGAGACACAGAGAGGAATTTCCAGGATGAAGTTGTGCCTTGAATAGAGATCACATGAAAAGCATTTTTTTGAAGTCATAACTTTATAGTGTAAGATGATCAAAGCCAAGTATTAATACTTTTTTATCAGTTCACCTTCTAAACAATATTTCAGTAGATTTCCTTTCACACAGTGATATTTGTAATAAATGTTCTGCCTTTGTTTTAAAGTCAGTCTGTAGAAAGATGACATCAGCTTAGCAAACAATAAAGTGCCTGTAATATTGTCTCCAGAGGGCTGTTACATTTACTTTGTAGCAGTAAAATTCAATTTTCAAAAAACACTACATGAATGATGTTAGGTTATTAACCCTATCACCGCCGTAAAAATATCATCATTGTGTGCAGAATGTAGGTCACTATCTAGAAGCCATAAGTTGCTTTTTCGTTAAATAATCCATTTAAGCTTCTTTTCCCTCCCATTGCCTGGGTTGTGTCCCTTCCTTTTGGGGGGGGGGAGGAGGGAATGTCCCAGCACTTAGCCAGCAGGCTGGAACAAGACCTCTCCACTTTTTATTCTCAGGTTCTCTTTGTTGCCACCCTGCTACACAGCCCAGTTTCAAAGTAACTCTTTGCATGTGTGCATGTGCTTTCCACCAAAGCCTGTCCTGCATGCATTCCCCACTAGTGTATCTTGGCAGGTTTTTCACACGTTTCGCTTCCAGCACAGAAAGAAAATGCAGGACGTGTCCCATCGCAAAGCCCGAGTGGCCCTCGCAGTTCAGGACCTTGAGCGCGCACACTTTATTTCTGGACCCGACTGTTGTCTCCCATGCCGTGAACGAGTGAAAGCCTGAAGCACACCTGATGAAAGCAACCCCAGCCCTTCACGGTCGGAAAGCAGGGAGCCGAGCAGCAGCGCCGGCGTGCGAAGAGTTAACTAGTTAAACTTCTACAAAGCCCCACAGTAACTTTGCAGAAGCTGACACGAAGTAAAAGAAGTGCTGGTTATCCATTTTTTAAAGGGATGGGATTGGTTTTAGAAGAAAGGGAAAGGGGATCAAACACCTCGGTGCGACAAAAGGTTGTGTCAGGAGGCCCTCAATCACAAACCTCCTTCCGCAGCAGACACCCCGACTTCCAGAGCAGTTACCCAGGCAGCGCAGCCCAAAAGAACAAAAACCAAAGGGACAGAGGTAGTGATTGTCATGCACACTCCTGACTCCTCTCTCTCTCTTTTAATTTTTTTTTTTTTTTTTTTGCTTTGGACTTTTCCCTCCCCCATGAAACTTTTGCATAAGCTGTTAGAGAACAGTGCTGGTGTGGCTTGGAGAAAAGAAATCCCCTATTTCAGAGCTGCCTCCTAGGTGGTGGGGTAGACCGTGGGTTTTCTGTAAGAACCACCTGATGAATGGAGAGATCATCTCCGTGAGTACTTCAAAAGAGGCACCTGAAGTTACAAGTATAAATGCAGCCCTGTAAATATTGTCGATATTTCCTTGAAAACACTTGGTTGTGTGGTTTTTTTGTTTGTTTCTTTTTTTCATTGGCGATGTTGTCTTTTTTGTTTTTGTTTTTTCTCAGACAAATCCTGTCTTTGGAGCACAGTGGATGTAAGTTATTTGCATTTTCTGTGTTGGGTCTTAGAGGTATCTTAACAGCATGTACAAATTTTCCACTAAAATGTAAATTATTAACAAGTCAGAGTTTTTCATTTGTTTTATCTCCTGATGTGAGAGCTAAATAAGTATGTAGGACACTTAAAATTCTTACCATTTCTCTGCTTTCTGAAAAATAAATCTCATGCATGCTGCACAATGTATTTTCTTATTCATAACGTGCTTCCATGTAAGGGAAAATGAACTAATTTGAGAGGGAATACTAAGTTTCCCGGAGACTTAGTTGTGTAAGTAAAGAGTATTAACCCAAAGAGAGTCTGGTCATGTTTTCTTCTTCCTCCAAAAGCATCATTTAAGTCTCCATCAATACCTGGTTTCACACCAGCCATGCCCTTGATTTCTAAGAAATCGGCTACTCTTGAAAGCAGATTAAAGAAACTCAGTTGTGTTGTCATTGAAATTTACACTCACAGATAAAACAGAACACGATGTCAGGGCGATGGAAAGGCATGTGATGGGGTGGTTGTCCTTCAAGATATGATAACAACCACCATCACCATTTAAACAGAGCTTACTATGGGCCAGTAGTGTTTTACATAAATGCTCTCTCTTTTTTGTGATAGTAATCCACTTTACAGATGAGGAAACTGAGGCTCAGGGGTGTTGGGTAACTTGGGCAAAGTGATAGAGCTGGAAGTTTTGAAGCTGGGCATGCACTCAACACCATGAGCGAAGGGAAGGGAGGGAGGCCTGAAAAAAGACACAAAGTGTCGGGTCCGCCAGGCAGGGGTGCATGTCCAGAGTTTGTATAGCATAGGAGAGTTCCTGAAGCACGGAGAGAATGGCTGAATCATAAATGGATGGGCTGACCTCGAAAGGAAAGAAAAGGCATTGGAACCATCAGGAGATAGCTGAGTGAGAGGTGAGACACAGAAAGGGAGCATCAGAACCCAGTCCCCTGAGCCGTCGGCGTCTCAGTGGGGCCCAGTGAAAACGATGGGCTGGTGAACTCTACAGAGGGGAAGAGGAGAGCTCAGCAGTGGCGTTCAATTAAGCTGGGCCGATACACTCCCGTGGAGAGAGCGAGGCAAGAAGGCTGCAAACTCCCAGTGGACCAAGGCCAAAGCCTAAACTATGACCACAACTATGAGAATGAAAACGAAGAGGGTGGATTCAGGAAATGTTGGCCAAGAAAAAAAGTGGCAACAGTTGGTAACAGACTGGATGTGGGGAGTGAGAAAGACAGTGGTGAGACGAAAATAACTCTGGGGTTCCCGGCTGGGAGGTCCGTGATAGGGTGGTATTTCCCACTGCAAAGGAAAGCTGGGCAGATAGGGCAGGCGCGCAGCTCTTGCCCTGCTGCTTCACTCGCCAGCGCCAATGCCAGTGAGTTCCGAGGTCCCTTGTGGGAAGAGCGCTCTGTGGGCCTGCGGCACGGCTGGTTTCACTGGTGAATATCTCGACCTTTTTAATAGAGGTCAGTGGGCTAGTAGCTGAACTATGGAGAGAGAGGCTGTCAGGTGTGCAGGAAGCTGCCGGGGGAGGCAGGGATGCTGGCTTGCGAGAGCAGAATGTGCACAGGAGGAATGCCAGGAGAACGGTCTAGAAGCAGGGGTGAAGGGTGGCGGCAGAGGTGCAGGGGAACGGGACGTCGTTCTAGTGTGGAGCAGAGTGAAATGGCCCAAGAAAACACGTCAGGCTAAGTCATGGCCAACACCTCGGACCCTGGCTTCATCTGTTCTAGGAACAACAGCGCAGAAATGCATGCTTTAAACTCAGGCAAAGAAAGTTGCATTTTTTAAAAGATCAGGATGTATGACTACAAAGTGATACAGCACCATTCTTTCACTTTCTGGGGTCAAATATTTCTCTACCGACTCATGCAGTTTTCCCAAGTACTATTTCTAAGAGAGCAGAGCATATCCATAAAATATCTATGTTTAAAATTTTTTCTTCCAGTGCCTCCTCTTAGGTTCCCCAGTGTTTACAAACACGCGGCCTTGTGAACAGAGTAGCCTTGCCTGGGCAGTTGTGAACAGTGACCCTCCTTGATGCAGAGCCCTGGGAAAGGCGGGTATTATTGCAGCTGGGAGAGAAGCAGAGCCCTGGGATGAGACTGATTGATTCAGACCAGATGGGTGGCCACACATAGGTGTGACAAAAATAGAAACACATTGCAGACATTCCAGGCACTGTCCTCCCATGGCCAGGAGGTGGGTTGCCTGGGCTGCTGCTCCCTTATCTACCTCCTAATGTGCTGGCCAATCAAAGAATGTTAATGATACGAACTCTTTTCCGTGTTAACAGCTTGGTCACATGGCATCAGACCTGCGGTTCCATTTAAAAAAAAAAATAACACAACCATTGTCCAGGTTTCCCTATAAATAAAGCCAAAACAAAGCATTCCATCTAGTACCTAAGTGCGTTATTATTTTCATTTCCTATTCCACGTGAAAACTAGCGTGCCAGAAACTTTCTCTGACTGTTACCTCGCAGGAAAGAAGAGTGTATTTATAAATGACACCATTGTTGTAATCATTGATTGAAATGTAACTCATAGGGCCTAAAAGAGGACCGTATAATAACTAAGGATTCTAGCCCAGTTATAGGCACTTTAACCATAACTTTCCTGAGCCTGAGGTGGGACCTTACATTAGATAACCATAACTATCCAATTCTTTTGAGTCACCATTTGAGGTTCAAGATTTCTCTTGGGCTATATTTTGGTTCTCATTTCCATAAATTAGTGAATTTTGAATTTATAAACTAAGGTAAGGGTTTATTTTCTTGACAATATTGGGAAAAAGAAAAGCAACATTCTTATTTATTACAAGAATTGCTCTTACTTGAAAGGAAACTCAACAGGCATGGGAAATTCTCTATCATTCAAAACTGAAGTGTAGAAATTATGCACCAACTTGAATATTTATCAAAATCAAAGGAAACTCCCCAAGCTTTTTGTACAATAATGTAAAACCTATTGAAATGGCGAGCATTCAATAACAGCCCAGTGGCATTTAAACAAGTATGGGAGAGGCTCTGTCATAATCAGAGAAAGGTTTTCTCACCCTCTACCTCAAATATCCTGCCCTGTTTTGTCCCAGCATGAAGTTGGAGTTTATACGTTCTCACAGAGGCCTGAAACTATTACCTACTTGTTATAAGCCTTCTCAGATTTCACTGCTGTGGGTTAATCTGTAAGTTCTGATTGACATCCCTGGCTGTCTCTCACACTCACGGAGAAGTTTGCATATACCTACCACCTGAAAAGCAAGGCGGACCATTGTTTTCACTCTGACCTCAACTTGCAACTAAAAATGTAATTCCTCAGATATCATTTTGAACCATTTGCATGTAGAAGGAATTATTATTTTAGTTTAAAAGCTACATGTATTGGGTCATTTTTTTCTTGCCACAAATTGCTGGCCCATTGCTGCCATGACGCCCTATGGAATTAAGATTCTATGGAAGACTTTTCTCATAAAAGTATTTATACATTTTTGTGTGTGTCATAACAATTCCTAGAAGTAATGTCCTGGTGATAGGCAGCTCTTAAATTTACTCTGCCAGTAGGCTGCCTCCTTTAAAAAAAAAAATGATTCCTGTGCAGGTGGAGATTAGCATATGAAAAATGCTTTTAATTTTGTCCACTCTTGGACTTACCTATCTGTCAAACCCATGCATGTGACTGCAGTTGGGTTCAACTTATCTCTACTTTACCACCTCAGAAGCAGGTTTTAAATAGTCCATGCGTTGTTGGTTATTTCCAATCCGAGTTCATTTAACTCCCCTTCTCAAAACAAACCCAATAAAATGCAAAGACACCAAACTGCTGCTTCAGTTTCTGAGTATCAGAAGTAAAAACGCTCATGTCCACGAGTCTGTGAAAATGGCTTTTCTTCTGACATAAGGAAATAAAACAGCCAGTGCAAACCGTCCCTTGACAGCTACTACACGAGATCCCTGTGGCTCTTGCAATGTGGAACTTCGTTTACATATTGCTTCTCTGTAGTAATACTGCACATTGACTATGTTTTATATTGTTCATCTTTCGTCTCTCAAAAGCAAACTTGCCTAATTTTGCAGTTCTCATCTGCGCCATGCGATTTGCGCAAACCACAGCTCCAAAGGCTTTGCAGAATTAAATGAAATGAGATGGCCCAACGCTGGCATGGCTGTGGACCTATTAGGGCTTCATGCTTCACTAAAGGACAGGACTCCCACAGGGCAGTGCCTGCCCTGAAGAGGGCTCAGGGGGTTAACATGGGCTGACTCTCAAAACAGACTTGCAGCTCAGCACACCTATTCCTATAAATAATGAGGCCAAATAGGTGCATGCAAATTCTACTTCTGCGAAAGGCCACGTGAGTGACGGTGGAAAGGCAGAGCGCTCTTTCCCACCGTTCACACCAGGAGAAGATCAAGGACACCGGGCACCTTGCCCTCTTCAAAGGCACCGAGCTGAGGGTCGCACCTGAATCAACTTTTCCCTGCCACCTACAGCCCCGAGACTGGAACAGGAAGAAACTTCTCATGTGAAAATAAACTAGCTCAGTCCTCTCTCGATTAGCTTACTTCTCTATACTTTACTGGTTTTATTGTTTTACTCCGTTCCTGGGCAGTCCGCCGCCACAACTCAAATGATGCTCCCAGAACGATTTCATATATCGAAAACAAAACGCTCTCACTATGTTCATCGGATGTCTTCGTGAATGGGCAGACACCGGCCGGCGGGCTCAGTGTTTCACGTGGGACCTGCTCACTTTACACTGCCTCTTTTCCATAATCAAAATTCTCCTGTTTTGGACAGTAAGACGTGAGTGGACAATAGCCAAACGCAACTTTTAAACGTTACCTACTCTCATCATTTAAAAACGTTCACCGGGGCAATGAAACAAAATTTATATGTTATCTACTATCTCGGGTAAATATTAGTCTTAATAATAAACTGTCTGGTAGATGTATGAAACCTGTTCGCCCTCCAAACGATGTTTTACTGGCCAGAAGAGCAAAGGCCCTACTCGATTTTAAATTTAACTCTATGAAAATGGGCAGCACCCAAGAAAACGCTAGCACAATTCCAGATAAAATATATTGTTGTGAGGCTGAAAAGTGCACGCAAAGCAAGCTGCATTATTAGAATGTTTAAATATTAATTATACCGCTGTGTACTAAAGATGATCAACTATGAGTGTCAACTAATTTTCTAAAAGCTGCAACATTTACTTTCATCTAAACTTCCTTTGTTAAACTAAAACTAAAAGCCCAGCAAGTTTAGTCTACTTGAGTGTGTTTATTTTTATTGGTTTCTGCATAATTTTTTTTCTACCATAAACCAACTTTAACCCCTTTTCTGTAATCTCTGCCAGTATAACTCCAATAGCACATCATAAAATTCCTATAATTCTTCAAAGCCACGGAGTTGGAAAGGAAAGGCTTGGGCATTTTGTAACAAACGCCAGCTACAAGCTTCAGCCAATTATATTTAACTCTTACAGTCCTTCCTTGTGTGTGTGTGTGTGTGTGTGTGTGTACGAACTTCTAGATTTGTGCTGTGTGGTCACTTCATTTCCATTCTTCAATCGCTTTTGAGCTGGAAGCCGGCTCCACTCTGTGCAGGACACCGTGGTGGAGGCGGACCCCAGCTCTGGCAGCTGAGGCGTCCAGGCTGACAGATGGGGGGACAGATGTGCGGAGTCAGGTAAAAGCACAGCCTTCTTACCTGGCGCAGAAGCCTTTGCGGATGGAGGGGAGGTGGCCTGGAAAGTGGACCCTGACATGAGCTCTGGTGACGGAGGAGTTAAGCAGAGTCGCTGCCACTCTCCCCTCGGTTCTGTTCCCAGCATCTCCTGCTCTCTTAGATTCTAAAACAGTGGCTGCTAATCAGCCCAGAGAATCACTCTGAGATTCTTAGGAAGAGACAAAGGCAGAGCATGTGTGTGGGGAGAGACGCCCGGATTTCATTCCGTCACCCATGGATGCCCAGCCAGGGTTTCCCACCTGAGACAGGCTGCGACGCATGTTCGGCTCACTCATGCACAAGAAGCAATACGCAGGTTCAGTGTAAAGCCACTTTAAAAGCTCGTCGGGCGCATGCTTTACTTGTACAAAATACCTTATTCATGACGGAGCAGTGAGGGCCTAGGTAATTACTTGAATCAAGGTGGCCTCAGAAGTGTTTAAATCTACAAGGACACTCAGATCATGAATAATGCAAAATAATTTGCATCTAAATTTTTTAAGTGTTCTTTATTTGAAAACTAAAATGCAGTTCCGATTAAAGTTTGATGAGTGAAAGCTGAGCGGTTCGTACCCACTGTGAAACGTCTCCTATATGTGGAAATTATTTTAGACAGTGGTGAAGGGACAAAAGAGGTTTCTCTTGGTTTTTTCTCTCTCTCTTTTTTTTTTTTTTTTTAATTTAAGTTGTGATTAAATCACCCTTCTTTTAAGCCTAACTTTCTTCAGGTTTTATGATGGCTACCAAGGTAGTCCCCGAGTTTGCTTATTTATGAGATACAAGTCTAAATTTCAATCCAGCCCTTAGGAAGTACAAATGAAAACACTTACTTTCTTAGACCAAGTAATCTGCCAAACAAAATAACATTTGCATTTAAAGCTGATGCAATGCAACTTTCTTTTTCTCTCACCTAAAATTTTTTTTTATTCAAATTAGTCTTCTTTTGGAATCACTAGGCACAAAAATATCTCTGTTCTCACAAAAACTTGGAATACCCCATTTCATTTCCTGGTTATTAAATTTATACTGTTGGGTAAATAGACATTATTTAATATGTCACTGGCAAATGTTCAGTGAAAAGCTAAGCAGTGTCAATATGTTAAACCCGTACTTTTTTTTAGGGAAACAGGATTGAAAAGCTGAAAATCAATTAAGCACCCAAAGGCAACTTAGTTACAACAGCATATCAAAATGTTTATTGTTACCTAAAACAGCTTCTCTTCATCTAGTTTTCTAAAGTTGAACATTTCGAAGATTATTTCAAAGGAGTGCTATAGTAAGGCTGAATTATGACGTTTTCAACTTATAAATTATTTTTGTCGGGGCTTTGAAAGAGGGAAGCAAATAATAACTTAAAAATAACTTTTACTTTTATTTTGCTAAATTTCTACAATCCATGGTCACTTGGGCTGCATCACCTGTCCTGGGACTTTACAATGTTTGTGTTTTATTTAATTTTGTGCACATCCGAGAAACTACAAGTCAAGAAACTTCCATTGTTTCTCAGGTTCTTTTGCCATGTGGCAGGGAACTCTCCTGGCCCTTCTTTTCTACCTGAGATAAAAGTAAAGTTCAATGAGAACACAGGCCTTTCTTGCCCGGGTCACAGGCATCCTCCACGGCTGTGTGGATTCAGAGGGTTGAAATGCAGGTAGGAAAGGGGGCGGAAATCCTACCAGGCCAGCAGTGGGCCCGACCTTCCAAGTAGAGTTTCAAGGTAGGCCGCTCTGCAGTCCGCAGCACCTAAACTTTAAAGGCCCTTGCAAAGGAAAATTATTTTCCTGCTATAGCCCTTATAAAGTATAAAGACTCCCAATTTATTGCACACTCCAAAGCAGAAGGCTTTATTGGAATTTTAGATGAGTGTGTTTGCCACGCTCTCGGTGAGTGTGTATGCCTTTTTTTTTTTTTTTTGGAACAATGAAAACATTTTTAAACTCATTGAACAAAGAGTTCCCCAGCAACAGACCCCCTGCTCAGCAGGTCACCTATCTTTGCGACAGTTTTTCTTTTCCCACGCTAACCCCAGGGCTCATTTGCATAAGGTCTCTGTTGTGACAATTAGTTTCAGGTGAGCTGATTTCTATGCAGCCAGCCCAAGACGATGCACAAGCCCTGGGCCTCCCTGATCCTGGTCCTAATTGCGACTGACTGGCACCAGACACAATCATCCTCTTGATTCAGCAAATTGTCCTGCTAGTAGCTTGTTGTGACCCCGCAAAGCACAAATCATATCATGTCAGTCCAGCCTAGTAAACAACAAATAAAATACACCCCGAAGGAACTTAATAATGTCTTTTCCATATTTTAGGCACATTCGACTCAATAAATGCAAATGAAAACAACAGTCTTTAACTTCTTGTTGTTGGGAATGGTACTGTGGCTCCCCATAAAAACTTTTCAGAGCATGGGACTGTCCCACATCTCAATTCCATGACTCTGTAGCCCTGTCGCCTGGGAGAAGGTCCCCAGGTAAAATAACCGGCTGCTTTCAAGTTTTTCTGTTCGCTTTGTTGCTGTGGAAATAAGTAATATGCTCTTTCATCATCTCTGAAGCTACAGGGTACATCAATATGCACATTAGCGGAGTTCCCTGTAGTCCCTACTAGACAGGAAAGCATTCAGAGCCAATGAAATTTCAGGTCTTTGCACAGCAACCTAAGTTAAGGAAGAACTTTTCTTAATTCTAGGAAGCAGGAGGGCGGGGGGGGGGGGAATAAGATGAGCAATTTAGCATTAAGAGAACGTTTAAGGTCAATAACTGTTTTTTGAAATGTTGCCCCCCACGTCCTGAACTTCACTGCATGATGCAAATTCCTCCTTCCCTGATGGTCAGGAATCCTGCCTGCCATCCTGTCCTCTTACTTAGCTATCTACCTGGCATCTCTATTTTCTCTATATGCCAAAGTTTAAAAAATAAAAAGAACAAGTGCAATAAATGCTCCAAGAGCCCTTTGGCAACCCCCCCCCCCAACATAGGTATCCCATTCGCCGGCACGTCTTTCCTTTCCTTCAGGCCGTTGTATGTCAGCGCTGGTTTTCAGGACATGAAAGGCGTGGCCACGCCTTTCATGTCCCGTCTAGAACTAGAAAAGCTTTGCAGACACATAGCTACTTTTGCGAATTTTGAATCTTATTTCAATCTGGTTTCTCACACACACAGGATTACTTGATTGTATTGCAACACATTGATTTGGTTTCTCTTTTCCTTTCAGGCGCTTACATCGTTGAAGATCTTGGGAGGGGCTCAGGGATTATGGAGGGAAATGGGAAAGAAGAGGGAGAGGAAAGAAGGAAGGAAGGGGGAAAAGAGATTAGATTGGACTGAGTACTGAAGAGAACCGCTTTAGGGTCTCATGAAACGATTTTCGCACTTACGGAAGAGGGATCGATTGTCTGCCCACCTTCCCATAACCCGGCCCTCTGCAGGCCCAGCCTCCTGTCCCTGCCTCAGGGGCACCATCCCACGTGCACACGGCTCAAGCACATGGTCCAGGGTGTGACCGGAAGGACGTGACAGTAATTTCCTTCTTTCTTCTTATGCCTGTTATGATTTTTAACCCTGTCTTTGCAGTGACATAGAAATTGCATTGCCAAAGGCTTTCC
Organism: Miniopterus natalensis; assembly: GCF_054644295.1. Taxonomy (NCBI): domain Eukaryota; kingdom Metazoa; phylum Chordata; class Mammalia; order Chiroptera; family Miniopteridae; genus Miniopterus; species Miniopterus natalensis. The sequence goes on along the minus strand of NC_142088.1, from coordinate 61,147,048 downwards.
ATTGGTTCAGTGAAGGGGGGAGACTAGAAGGAGTCGGGAGAGAGGAAGCGTCTAAATTCTAGAGCCCCGCGGAGTACATGCTCAGGCCATTCAGAGCAAGAAGGCATTCGAATCCAGGTAAATGACGGTATGGCATCGAGGTAAAGAACTGGGGAGGGATCTACACAATTTGATTCTAAAATACAATCTACAAAACCCGTTCAGTATGAAAAATCTGTAAGTCAAACTAAAAACTGAAGAGATCTTACACGTAAGCAAGGTAAATCACTATCCAGAGTTAGGTTTTGCCGTAGGTATCTGCACATAATTCTCACTTTATAGGAATTCTGAATTTATTGGAAGAACAGTTTCAAAAAACGACTGTGACCTCTGGCCCCATTCTCACACTCTCCTGCAGTGCTTGGATCCTCAGATACCGAGAGGACCGTCAGGGTTCCCTCACCTTTTGGGAAACCTCAAAAAGTAAAAAGTTGCTCATTCCTGCATGCCTCGTTCCTGTTCCCAATGCTTTTAACTCCAAAATTTTTTTGATCTTTGAAGTTTCCCTCTCCCTCTCCCCCTTTCCCTCTCTCCCCCCTCTCTCTCTCTCCATCTCTCTCAGGTTCCCTGCCGTTTTTGATGGTCCAAGTCCTGTCTTTCCTGACTCATTTCCTTTTCCACCTCCACCTACCGTGGTTCTCACGTCATTCTACTTTCCGCACATGCCTTCTTTCCCTTTAATATCACTTCTCTTCCTGTCTCTTAGAATCCAAAGACGTCTTTTACTAATTTCTTTCCTTTTTTTTATTGAGGCAAAATCCATATAGATTATGTGTGTTTCAGGTGTACAACCTAATAACTCGATCTCTGCGCACACTACAAATTATCTCCACAATAACTCTAGTTACCTTTTATGATCCTACGACTGACCCCTTCACCTATTCGTCCAACCCCCGACCCTCTTCTTCTCTCACAACCACCAATCTGTTCTCTGTATCTATAAGTTCTGTTTTTATTATTATTATTATTATTATTATTATTAGTGGTTTTCTTTTGGATTCCACATATAAGTGAAACCATATGGTATTTGTCTTTCTCTGTCTGACTTATTTCACCTAAGCATAATATCCACTAGGCCCATCCACAGTGCCCCAAATACCTAGGTTTCCTTCTTTTTTATGGCTGGGTAATAGTCTATTCTAGTCTATTGTGTGTGTGTGTGTGTGTGTGTGTGTGTGTGCGCACGCGAACACATGCGCATGCGTGTATACATATTAGTAAGAGCTGGAAACAACCTAAATGTACACGCACACACACGTATTACATCTTCTTTATCCATTCACCCATCAATGAACATTTAGGTTGTTTCCAGCTCTTACTAATTTCTATTCTTTCTTTCTAACCATGTTAATTGCCTTGCAGATAACCCATAGTTGTTGATCCCACATCCTCACAGAGTTAGGTGATTAAAATGTATTTTCCTTTCAGCCTCTGAATTCCTGAAGACATTCCTTTCCAGGTTTCCATATTTACTACCTTCCCCTCCCCTCCAGTCTGCTCAGATTTCTGGCCTGGAGTTTTTTCTCCTATGCTTCCTAATTGTTGCTTCCTCTCTAGTATTTCCCTCTTCTCTCCTACCTCCGTCCTGAAGGGTTTCACTTCTTAAATTGCTACGCAGTATTCTTATCTTTTATTTCTCCTTACATTTCTTCTCATCTCTCTATAATCTCTTTTTTTAGTGGTTCTTTTACTTTGTTACTTTACAGTTAAACTCTCCCCCAATCTTATTTTTCCATAAACATTTGCCTGTCTAGTTCATGATTATTTTGCCCCTTCACCTATATCACTATTTCACTGTAAAACTTTCACCTTAAGTTATTCCCTATGCTATTCATGAATTCTTTTTTATCCGTGTGTTAGCTTCCCTTAATAAAAATCCAGCATTCACTTAAGAATAGCTACCAAAAAAATTTCTTCATTCCACTTAGAAAACACCGAGACAATTCTGCTCCTTCATGAGAAAAAAAGTCATTGTTTAGGTATGATGTCTATCTAGCTACCTACTTGTCTACCTCCTATGACCCTGGAAACATAACTATACCATGGAAAGCACTGATCTAAAACCAGAGCTGGAGGTTTGAATCCTGGCTCTTACATATTAAGTAAGTAGGCCAATTTTCCAATAGTTATCCAATTTTTCTGAATCTCAGACTCCTTCCTTAATACCTCTCTGTCTACCTCCTAGAATTGTTGTGAGGATGAAACAACATATTTCTGTCAAAGCACTTTGCATAGTATTAAACACTCTATACCCATTAATTACAAATGTCACTCTTTGTGTTCAAACTGAACATATCTGAAAAAAGGGTTTATAAAAGCATGGTTTTCTAAATCAACATAATTTCTTTAATTTTAAAAAAGACCAAATAGTTCCTAGGTCAACATAATTCACTTGCAGTTATATAATAAAAAAATTCATGAACCCCGATATTCAAATAGAAGACTGGAGATGTTAGTTTAGTGGGAGTTATGAAAAAAAATGCTATGTTAGCTGAAGGGGCCTACATTATTTGCTTTGGGTTTTAAGTAATTAATTTTGGGGTAATTTATAAAATATTTACATAGTTTGTTGGGTAGACAATAGTCAGAGGCCAGACCTTTCCTGTGACCACCTTAAAAGCTACCTTTCTAAGCTACATCTGCCCCCCACCATCAGATTTCAAAGTGAGTGTTTGTTCCAAATAGGGCTGATTTATTTGACCTAAAATATTTACAACCTAATGTGATGTTTGTTGTATATACAGATATTTTAGCATTCTACTGTGTGTGTTGAAACCACTAGGGTTCAGTATATTTTGTACAGTGAAGCAATCAGATTTGGAATTGTAGAGCTACACGTGGGAAGGAGCCTTGGAGAGGAGCAGTTTCACACACTCATGTCTACACACACCAAGCAGGTGAAGTTGGCTGATCCTTCTTTCCATGCAGCCCTGAGTGCCAGAGACGTCAGATCTTCTGAGTTCTCCAGAGGAGCTGGAAATCTAGATTTCTGAGTGAAACTGCTCAATTTTTAAATATTGGCAATGAATCCAAATGTGTTTAAACTACTTTGTGAGCCAAACCAAACACATCTGTCAAGCACCAGTTTGCAACCTCTGTCCAATCCCTACATTTTACAGCTAAGGACATGAGACCCAGAGAGGGTCGGGGATGTGCCATGGCCATGCTGAGATTGGATGGCAGGGCTGGGAGGGCCAGAGGTCCAAGCTTCCTGACCAGAGTCCAGCATTCTCCTAGTTGTACTGGGTTGCGATCCCACAGCTCCACAGATCAATTGGTCTGCTCGCATGGAAACTAGTAGAAGACACGTGGCTTAACCAAGAGTGGTTCCTTCTGTACCTCTCCTGCCCAAAACTCTTCCTGATTGCCAATGATACTGCTTGTGAAGCTAAATGTGGTGAAGGTGGACTGTGACAAGGACACCAGGAACACAGGCCCTTTCATTCCTGTCTGGCAGCCCTCCTGCCCTCAGACTCTCCCATTGCCCTTTCCTTCTCCCGCCCTCCGCAGCGCCAGCCCGGGCTTGCTTACCTTTGGAATGGGCCGGAGTGGAACTCACTGAATGCCAGGCTGATGTCAATACCAGGTGAAACATTTTCTGAGCTTTCTGCCCAGCCTGTACAGGAATTACAAAAACACCTACCTAAAAAAGCAACTGTCCAGTCTTTCCAAAAGACATAGAAGCAGTAAAACCAAAGAGTCTTAAGTTCAGAACACGTGGCTCAAGTAACTCACCACACAAGTACACCGAATTTTCTGATTCTAGTCATTTCACTCTTGGCATTCACAACCCCTGTAACCTGACGCTTCGGAGTAGAGAATCATTTAGCCTAAAAATAAGACATCATCTCACACTGGATGTTGGGAGAAAACTACCAACAACAACAACAGAAGAACTGACATTCAAGACAGCATCGTGTCCCTGATTTGGAGTCTGGGGTTCAAATCCCAGCTCTGCCAGCTCTGTTTCAATTTCTACCCAACAAGGGAGGCCTAGGGCGAGAACAGTTAAATTCTCTGTTTTCTTCCAAAGTTCTAAAGATCTATGAATGCTCTCTAGGGAAAATATTTTGCAATATTAAATATCAATGTCAGATGATGCAGTAATTTTAAAACAGACAAGGATGTATAGATAAGTGATAATTTATATTATCATTTAATTCCAAATATTTGAAAATTGAGTCAGGGCATTTTTAGAACCAGAAAATCTGCTAGGATTAAAAAAATAAATTTGGACTATATGAATATGTATTCTCACTTACCTATGCCAGTGTTTGGATGAAAAGAGAAAATTTAAAAACTTAGGGAGCTAATCAGTTGGGATATTCCTTTATGATATAAACTGTTTCAAGAAACCATAAAATCAATTAACACTGCCTTCTCTCTTCTTTCCCTTTCTTCTTAGCTTAGGAAAGTAAACGGAATCAATAATTTAACCTCCCCAAAGAGGAAAAAATGTTTTTTGAGCCAGTGTTATTTTTCAAAACCTCTGAGTTTCCTAGACTTTAATTTGTCTCCTACCCTCACTGACATACATCTTTACTTTATACTGTAAGTGGCACTTCAGATGAACCTAGAAATCCAACTGTACCGTTTCAGGTACCTCACACCCCATCTGAGTTTACAAAACTTTTATAGTTGGCTCAAAAGGTCGCGTGAAAAAACAACAACACAAACACTAGCAATTTAAAAAACCCAAAACCTTTCCTTGAAAAGATCCTTTTATTACATTTATACCTCAGCTCTTACTAACCCTTTCACAATGATCATAAAAATGTATATTTTTACCTTCCTTTGTCTACATTAGAAATAGGCATTTCAATAAGCATGGAGAAAGAAAATGTCAAAATGCTAAAACAGGTTTTGAAAGAAAGAATATAACGTGTTTTTCTCAGTTGCATTTTTATAAAATAAGAGAATGGCCATTCAAGTGGAACTTGGCCGTTAATTTCATCTGATCCATATTTCCAAGTGTATTCTTTTTCAAACTAAAACTACCTTGATCATGGTTTGATTGCAAACCCAGAAAACAATTATGGAAATGATCTTTAATATAATAATATATTTTACTCAATGTCTCAGCTTTTTCATTCCAACAACTGAAACAGAGACAATTCTTTGCATGTTGAAATGTGTAATTATCATGTATCCAAAAGGGAGGGTGTAATTTTCACATCTGATTACAAGGGAAGGGTGTAAGTGAAGCTGCCTGGGTAAACTTACACTTGTTTACAAAGAGCAATACCTTTGATATTAAAAACTCAAAACATGCAAAACACAGAGAAAAATCAAGATTAGCATGCACAAAACTAAACAAAAACTTAAGTATTTTTCTTGGCCCCACTGCAAAAATAAAGTTAGTTCTTCTGAACTTGTGTTAGTTGACTTATTTCTGATGATTTTAAGACTCAAACATTATTTTGCAGGCTTCTTCTACTATTAAAGGTTAGGAAGCTCAAGCACTAATTTAAAAGGAAACTTCAAATTCTTTTAGTGCTCATAAACCTATGTGGTCAGTTTAAACTAGAGAGAATGATTTTCATCTCAATAGAACACACTTTCCTAGATACAATCATTGCTTGTGAGATACGTATTTTTGATGTTTTTGTCTCCCTGTTCTTTTTTTTTTTTAAACTTCTGACTTGATAAGATCAACTTCTGCTCATGTGAACTTATATTTTGGACATGTAGGAAGGAATGATATGAAATGGTAGCCATCACTTAGCAAGAAAATTAAAGACAGATACAAAACCACTCAACAGGTAGGAAAAAGAAACTGCCTGAACAGCCAACCATATATTGGGAACAATTTTGTATGATATGTAATCATGACTGGTAAGTAGTTGTGGTAGATTCTGAAAAGCTTAAAAAGATTGATACTGAATATTAAGCATACTTAATATTCCTATTGGATCCTTAAAGACAGGCAAGAAAGGGAAATACAGAGATGGAAATACAAGGAGAGTTTAAGAAACCGACTTAGGAATAGATGATACAAACTTTTTCACGCTAAAACCACCCATTAAAATCAACTTAGTTATCTTTTTAGCATGACAATTACATAGAAAGCAATGAATCTGTTAGAATGCTATTAAGTTATATTAGGTTTTCAAGTGCAATACTAATGGCAAGGTTGATATTTGGTATGCTTTAGAAATTAGTGTTTTGGTTTTTATTGATAATTTGCCAAATCAAACTTGACAAGCAAGAAGTTTGAGAAAGGATACAAGCTACCCAATGATTAAGATTTAAGAATAACTACAGTTAAATTAAAAAGTTATTCTGCTAAAAAGGAATCAGGCTCCTCGTTTCTCAATTGACATAGTCTAAAGCATTTTGGTTGAGTCAGAGCTCAACTTTTATAAGATCTTAGCTTTTTCCCCTTTACATGTGATTGCACTAAGTCTTGCATCCTGCTTTCCACTAAATGAAAAAGCAACACCTGACACGAATCTCTTCTACTTCGGGGGCGGGCCTGCACCCTTGCCTGAATGCATGGGGTGTGTCTGGATGGAGAGGAAGTTGGGAGAACTGCTGTTTCTAGGTGGTTTACAGGCTTACCCAGCACAGCACACCCGTGTCCACAGCACACCAATCAATGCTCAGTGCACAGCACATTTTTCACTGTGTTGTTAGAGTACATTTGCTTATATTTTGCACAATTTTAATTTAACCATATTGATCAAACTGAACATTCAATAAGACCCTAGGCACCTTAGGCTTATTAAAATTAGTCAACATGAAGCAAGTAAGCAAGGAAATAATGGAAACTGTTTAGAGATTTAAATACAGTGGAACCCACTTAAATAAATACCTGTTAATGAAATAAATCTATTAAATGAATTTATTTTCTCTGAACCAAATCAAAACACATAGAGTAATACTCAAGGGAATCTTTAAATAAATACTGCTTAAATGAATGAGCATCTTAAATGGACATGCTTCTCCTGAAAGGCAAATAGTATTTCCATGTTCTCTAAGGTTAATTAAAGCAAAAAGTCCATGTTGACTTTTTTTTGGACCTATTGTCATTCTTTGAAATTGAGCAGGAAAAAGTTGCTTAGGTAACAATATTTAAATAATATAAATATTATTTTTCGAAAGGGTAATAGCCTCTGTGTGTCTCATGGGCACTGGGCTCATGGGGGCCAAACCCTTGAAGAAACAATTCTCCCTGCCCATTTATCTGGCAACTTACCTATGACAAGTTAAAAGAGAAAAATATTTTAAATTTTTATTTAAAACCCTATCTCAGCACGGCCGGTGTTACTCAGTGGTTGAGCGTCTACCCACGCACCAAGAGGTCACCGGTTCAACTCCTGATCGGGGCACATGCCTGGGTGGAGGGCTCGATCCCCAGAAGGGGGTGTGCAGGAGGCAGCCGATTGAAGTTTCTCCCTCATCGATGTTTCTGTATGTCTCTCCCTCTCCATTCCTCTCTCACTAAAATCAATAAGAACATACTTTTAAAAACTGTATCTCACAAAGAAATGGACTGGCTACTTTTAACATATCATCTATTTACCTCTTTGGAAAGTTCTGTTATTTTTCCAGTATGGCTGAGAGGCAAGATCAACTCCCTTAACTATAAGGATGATTTGTAGTAAGCTTGCTGGCACATTCAGGGTGTTCAAAATACTGTTTTTTAAATACTTTTTTGTGGTTAAAAAACACGTAACATGCAATCTACCCTACCAACAAATGTCTCGGAGTACAGCACAGCACGGTTCACTGTATGTACATTGTACAGCCAACCCCAGAACTTACACAAGTGCTTTTTAACCTGAAGTGTATGCTGGACCACATCTTTAACTGATCAGGTCTCGCCTTTCCTCAGAGGGGTGACCTACGGTGGTATGTTATTATAATAAAAGCAAAAATGCAACACACATTGAGGTCTTAATATCTTTTAAGATACAGTGGGCACACACACAATCCGCAGAGATGTTTTTCAGAGCCCCTTTATCTAGCATGGCCTTTAGAAGGCCTTGTTTATTCATTTTTTTTTTTTTTTCCACTGGCCTAATAAAAGATATTAGCTCTTTTCCCTAAGCAAAAACACTCCTATCATGAATCAGGCAACTAGTGGGAGACTGCTGGCCAGGTTTCACCCCACTAAAATTCTAATCTATACTTTGTCTTTTAGAATTAAAGAGAAAATGCATATCAGCAGAATCTCCTCTCCACTTTATTTCATTTATAAATTACGAGAATGATGCTATTATATATTATTAATTTCTGCTGTTCTCCAACTCTGCTGCAGCAGTGAGCTGCGGATGTTGGAACGGTGTAATTATGTTCTAGTAGGGTAGCCATCCGTTTCCTTTCAAAAATTTACAGGATTCTTAATCACGCTGCTCATTTGGGTGCGCAGCAGCGAGGATGGCGAAACACAAACAGGGCACGTTCGTTTACACAGGAACACCTGCTTAGCATGATAGCAGATGTCAGTCAGCAAGCAGAACACAAAAGGGAGAAAACACCACCCCGCGCGCCCGCACCGTCTGACGTGGCCTGGGGAAGTCTGCAGGAGCGGGGCAACAGCGGACATTTCCTCTGAAACACCAGCAAAGTCTCTGAAATTCCCAACCATTGTTTGTGGTTAACATGCTGTCAGAGAGAAAGGGCCCCTGTGTTCTGGTAGTGACTCTGACTCTCTTTATTATTTGGAGGAATTACTGAAACTGCCCTGCCTCAGTTTCCTGATCAGTAAGGGTTGGGCAGTCTAAATGAAAACCCAGTTCCCCAAAGCGGATCCTCGTCCGAGGCAATGTCCTAGGAAGAGCGTGGCTCTCCCCAGACTCAGCTCAGATCTCCCCGCTGTCACTTAGCGGTTGTGGGACATCAGTCGAGTGATTTAACCCCGCTAAGTCACGGCTTCCTGATTTGTAACGTCTACTGAGAAAATTAAATGAGATAATGTATACAAAGTGCCTGCCCCATAGTGAGACTATATTAAACAGCGGCTACATTGTTATTTTATTATTATTACGACGACGGCCATCATCATTATCATTATTTTATTTTGATCCTCGCAGAACCTTTCCTACTCAACACGTTATTTATGAAAAGTCTGGAAGGACAATCAACTGAAACCTCTTGCAGAGATCATCATAAAAGTGATATTTTTGATGTGTGAAGTTCGGTGAGATTATTATAATGACACCTATTACTGTTATTTTATAGTTAGAGAGCCTGTCATCGTTTCCACGACATTTTCTGGGATTTATATCTGAACCATAAAAAAAGGTTTTCTGGGCTGTACCCTGCCTGAAAAAGAGCCTCGATGAGAGCGAAGTGCTTTCTAGAACTCTTGACACAATAAAATGAGGCGATGGAAAGGAAAAAATTAGAAGCGCCTCGTCTCCCTATGCCCACCCCGCCCTTCCAACTCTTGCGCCCGTATTTTAAGGACTCTGCAGACTATTCTGGTATTTTTCCCTTTCTCGCCCTTTGCTTCAAAATGGTTAAAATTCAAAATGGAAAACAGCCCTGGCCCGGGGGCAGTGACTAATTTTCCTAAGGCACTTCAGGATCGGGCGAGCGCGCTAAGGGCTCCCCGAGCGGGCGTTGACTGGATGCCCAGTAATCGCGGCGCGCGCCGTGCCAATGGCCCGTGCGCTCAGGGCTCCCCGGGCGCGCATCCGCCGCGGACCGGCACGGCCCGAAGACGCCGCCGCGGCCCATCGCGCCCGAGGCGCGGCGCTGGCAGGCCTCTGGCCCTGCCACGGAGGGGATGGAGTCTGAAGGAAGCGCTGTGGGCGCCCCGTGGGCTCCATCAGTGAGCTGACAGCAGCCCCCTTTCCCTTCTCCTTGGGTTTCCTGACTCCAAAGAGTCAGGTTGGAAAAGTTGCTCCACTACCTTCAGGGGTCCCCAGTTACATCGCCAGAACACAAGCAGGCGTTCCAGGCATTCTTGCCATTTAGTCTGTAGTTTCTCCTCAAAGAAAGAAACAGATACGGTTGATATTCAAAGGAGGGGTAAAAATTAAGGTCATTTTTTTTTAAAGTTTTTTATTATAAATCTCTCTTGTGCGCTTTATGAATTTCATGTCATGCATGTGTAGGGTCCTGGGGAGACTTTTTGTGGCGGTGGTTACCCTAAGAGATTGAAACGTTTAGTCCATGCAAAGAAAAATACCTTTTTATATGTCCTCGGCAGCTGAATAGGTACTCAGAACTCAGCACATAGGAAATGGTTCAAAAAACCTTGGGAAGAGAAGTGCAAGTTCAAGAATAAAGTTTGGCTTCGCACATGCTTTACCAACTTAAGGCAGTAATTAATTCACTTATGGTATTTACATGCCCCTCTTCAGATACTTATGGAGAACATGGGAATTTTAAATTCACAATTCAGTGCAAAATTTAAAATGATCTTCATTAGAATTTGAAGCTATACTCTAAACTGCTTTATATACGACCAACAGGGAGCCTCGTTAAGTAGTACTATATTTGGACTACCTCCTTTACATTTTGTAGCTGTAGATTTTGAATGTATTTCTGGTATGTTTAAGCAGAAGCAAACAAAGTGTTTTAATCTGCTCTATTAACTAACCAAGCCACATAGTTGCACAGCAAACAAAGTCAAGAGGCCTTAATGCATCTTTTCTCTGATATCTTCAAAGGATCATGGGAGAAGAGAGATCTGAGCTACCCAAGCACAGAGTGGTGGTGAAGCCTTTAAAGAAACCCGAACTGGTTCACTAAAAAGGATGGTGGGAGCAACAAAGCAGTCAGGTTAGGCAAAAAAGAATGATCATGATTCCAGACAGGAAAGGTAATTCCATGTGCTCATTTCCTTGAGCAGAAAATAGTCCAATTCTCATCAGGAACCTTGGAGCTGGGGTAAGAAAGACATCCACTAGTGGTGTGTATTAAGTGTTGACTGACTGACAGAAGGAACAAGGGGGGAGCTCCCTAGGTGTCAACCCAAAGCGATCACTCATTAAACATTGACGAGCAGGCAACATTAAATACCTGCTGTGTGCTGGACACTTTACCAGTTACCAGCATGTCTTCACAGTGACCCTGTTACATAGGTATTGTGAGAAACGGACTTGCTCCTGGTTGCATGGCTGGTCTGAAGCAGAGACCCGGGGTGAGTCCCGATGTCCAAAGCCTAGGCTCTCTTGAGCACCACACTACCTGCCTGCCTGTCTCCCTGACTCACAGGTCTTGTCAGTATCATTGAGGAAGGCAGAAAGCCAGCTGATTTAAATATAACTTAGAAAACCCACAAAAAATAAAAAAACTACCAAGTATTCAAAATGGCATAGCTGTCACCAAGTGGAATTCATGATATTGTTAATAGGGTAGCAGGCAGTCTAACATAAGTTATCAAAAGCTTTTTTCTAGATATTATAATATACATTAAATCTTTAATGTAACTGCCGTATTCGTTTTCAGAAGACAGTTGAGTAGAAAGGATTCGTCTTTCTATTAAGTACAGCCTCGCTTTAACAAAATGATTCTTGTGTTCCACGCACTGAGCTAGTCACTGGTGACAATGAGATGGACAAGACTGTCCTCAAGGCATCTACACATTGGCGAGGAGACAAACAGGAATCAGATATTGTAAGTGTTGTGATAAAGGTCAGCTCAGAATGTATTCCTTGAGGAAATCTTTTTAGAGGGCTTTGCTCCTATAAGGAAAAGTACCATGTCTGCTTCCTGGAAAGGCAGAGGTGTAAGATCAGGCCAAGCACCGGGACTATTTCTTTTCCTTTGTTTTTTAAAACTCCTAAAGAATGGAAAAGGAATGAATATCTCAGCTTACAATGATTGTTTCTTCTTCTTAAGAGGGTTTCAACATGGCCTAGAGGCTGAAGTACCTCTACCACAGAATTCCTGGTAGCCTGGTTAGACATGCTGTGAAATACTTATAATCAGGATTTATTGAGTGTCTACTAAGCTCCAGATACTGCCCTTAAGAGTTTCGTTCAACACTCCTGACCATCCTATAATAAGTATCAGTCCTTATTTTCAACATTATGAACCAAAGTTCAGAGAGGTTCAGAAACCCATTTGGGAGCACAGGGAAAGTAAGTGGCAGAATCAGAATTTGGACACAGATTTGTTTGTGTCTGAATGCTGCGTTTGTTTTTTAATTTTTGGTGGGTTTTATTCCTTCATGGTATTGAATTCCTCACTCCCTGGAGAGAGAAGAAAACTGGGCACCATTCATTATAAATGAATGGATCTAAGGATGTTCTTGGAGAAGTCTGGGGAGTGACAATATGAACATGAGTCAGCAGCTCACCTTGGAGGTACTAGCCGGCAGCACACAGTAGGGTGTGTGAAAGGATGTACCGCTTCATCTACAAGTGGACCAGTTATAGCTTCTAAATCTCATCCTGGGTTGTGTAATCAATTTGGGACCTTTAAAAAAAAATCTTGACTTCACAACCCATGCATGTCTCTTACGGCTGTTGTCCAAATCCTATTATCTGGGAACTGAACTTAAAATAGTTTGGCCTTTTTGAATTGTCAAAAACTCTAATAAGACAGGACTATTTCATACTTGCATGGACCAAATTCTGGGGACATCCGAAGCTTAGCTCTTAAATTATATTCTTAAATCAGTGAAGAAGCAAAATCTGGACTTTGTTGAAAAGCACAATGCAGACGTGAATTTGGATGAATCCTTGACTATATGCAGACTATGTGAGAGCTACTATTCTGTTTGTTACCTATATCTATTAATAACCATTAATTATAATGATGAAGTCAGACATTTTAACCAAATGAACAGGTCAAAAACTCAGAAATTGCCAAATTATTGTTCTTTTTTGACAATGTAAATGAATTTTCCCAAAAGGTAGAAATTTCTGAGTTCGTTTCCTTAAATTTCAAGCCCTTTGGGAAAGGTAGACAATGTGGGGATACGCAGCTGCAATTTTTTTTTTAAAGGCTACTGTTCCTTTAATGCCCAGCTGGTTCTGAGATGTAATAAAATTGACATATTGATTCCTTTGAATTTACAAATGCCTGTTTCATAAACTCCATCTCCAAAGCCTAGGCATCTTTAGAGCACTGTCATTTTTTTTCTCCAAATGGATCAATTATGTGCCCACGTAATCCTGTTACCTGTGAAATCCATGCATACTTCTCCCATTTGCTGCAGCTCCCAGGCGGACAAACTTGCATTATGTTCGCATAAACAAACAGCGCATTTTCCTGATATTAGAGATTGTTTTCAAAGTGAAAGGCAATCTCTTGGGTCCTTTACTCAAAAAGAAAAAAAAGGGGAGAGAGAAAAAGAAAAACTGTGCCTGTTCCTTCAAGCAACCTCAGTATATATGTCTGTATTTATATTTACTATTTACAGTTCCTAACAATTCATTTAAATCCCATGGTTTTGCTGTGTTCAGTCCTTTAACTCCTCCAAGGAAATAAGTCTCTTCATTTTAGTTAAACTAGTTCATGAAGGTTTATCACATTTTTTAAAGCTGTCTTTTCTCCTTTGTTGATAATTAGTTATTTAAGGGCAAATCATCCCCAAGATACCTTGGAAACAATTGAGAAATGGAAACCCAAAGTGAATTAGGTTATAAAGTTTGCAGTGGTTTTAACAGAAAGAAAAGTCCTCAGTATGTTTCATTGTAGCCCTTGACATTCACCGGCTCTGCATCTTCTTTAAACACACACAGAGTCCTTTATTGAAACAACCGTAGAAAACACAAAGATTCTGCTTCTACTACACGAGGAGAGAAACGCCTCAGTGAACTAGAAGGTCCTTGCCATGTCTTAAATCTGTAACAGCAAATTGTCTTCCCACACAAGCGTATTTACATGTTCACGTGTGGACACCCTCACCGGCCCAAAATGCATAAAGGGGGCTCATGTGCGAATGCACGCACAGGCTGTGCCTGTAGAATCCCTGCAAATAACCCACAAGCAAGCGCGCTTTTGTCTATGTGTGAACTCCCTGTGTGAGCAAAGTACTGTGCATGTTCTGCACAGAGATATGAATTCTCGCTTCATTCTTCCAGCCGGCGCTGTATCTGATTTTCCTCACTTCACTGGGCACCCAGCAGTCCAGCTACACTGCACTTGCTCTCTACAATTTGTCTCTAAGAGAGTCCCCAAATCACAAAACATCTCGTCTGCTGTCCAATGTGCTCCCCATATGCAGAAAAGATGGTCTAAAAAATTGGGCTGTGCCGGGAGCCCCGTGGCCGGGCCCACTGTGCGGGGGTGGTTTTAAAGATAAATGGCTGCATGTTAACCAGATTTGACATGCTGTACAAAGGCAGGCACCTTTGGTCCCATGACACAGCCAAACAGAAAACACAACAAGCAAGCCTGGCAAAGATGTCCGACACGAATAAAAGCACAACAATTTGTCACATAGTTGTTACAAAATGTTAGCAGCTTTGGGGCTTGCCTGGGATGGCAGAGAGAAGGCAGTGCGGAGAATTCGGAAGTTGGAGGGCTGGGGAGTCTCAGGCAACGGAAGAGTTAATTCAGAAAAGGGGGAAAATAGTCATCGCAAAGGGATTATTTTCATTTGCTTCCTCATAAGGCCGAAGAAGGCCTTGATGTCATGAATTAACCAGCAAGGCCAGTGCTCCGGGTTTACTAAATTCCACTGTTTTGAAGGACTGTCTGTTAACCATCTCTTTCCAAACTCCCAAAGAGGTACACATCCTAGTGTCAGTTTCTTGAGGTTCAAGAATCATTTTTTCATTTTCTTTTTCAAACTGACACAGTAATGAATGGAAGGAAGAATTCTGAGGATTAAAAAAATCCTTATTTCCCACTTCATCTCACTGTTCACCCAGAGGAAAGGGAATCAGACTGTCTCGCTTTTACTCTTTTTCAAACGCTGGGTTTCCTTTTCCAAATGTCCTTCCAGGATTACTTGTTAATTCTGGAAATTCCACGATTCCAGTAACGCTTAACTGTAAACTTTCTTCCTGACTCTGGGCTCGTGCCTTTTCTAAGCCTTCATTTCCTCATCTGTAAAAAGTGTATTAAAATCATGGTATTATTTATTTGATAGAATTGTTGTCAGGGCAACATCAGATGACACAGACAAAATTCTTAGCACATTATAAGTACTCAATAAATGTTAGATAACATTAGCTTTCGTACAGTTGCCAGAGACATTTCACTGGAACACAAATACGATTATGTCATTCTTCGTCTTTACAAAGGGTTCACACGCTCATCACCACCTATTTACTGGATAAGAGCCAGAAATATGGGACAGGAGATTCTTCTGCTCCCAGGCCACCTTTGCAGATTCAGTGGCATCTCATCCTCTGCATGTGCCCTATGCTCAGACACCTTTGTGGGCAGACAATACCTAGCTAGCTATTCTCCCCTTCCCTCCTCCAATGCCTGGACCGACCCTCCTCTCAGCCCAGGATGCCCTTTCCTCACACCACTGATAAAATCCAAGTCATGTGACTATGTCTCCTTAAAAGCCACTTCCTCCAGGAAGAGTGCCCTCACCACCTTCTCCCAGATCTAGTTACAACAGCTGCACTCTCTGCTCACAGGTGTGTTTTTATAGCACGCATCCTATTTTCCTCCTTTCTTCAGCTCCCACCACTACTCTTTCCCACTAGACTGCAAATTCCTCACTGGCCCAGGCTCTACCGTTCATTTTTTTTTTTTTTTATCAGCAGCCTCAAGTACAGTGCCTGCACCTAGTAGATGGTCAATTAATGAAGAATTGAGTAAACACTGCCATGTTCTGCTGAAATACCAGGAGCCTAAGAAGGACCTCGTGGCCTACTTGTCGGTTATTTTTGCAACAAGAAAAAAAAACATTTATCTTCTAATGCAATGCTCAGCTCACCCTTAGGAATGAAGGTGAAAGCAGCCCCAAGTGGAGAGAGATACTGTGTATATTTCTTCCACGAACCTGACAGCAGCTCCAGAGAGGTGCTGCTTCTAGCAACAGCAGAATTAAGTAAGTTAAGCGCACACAGAAACTTTGAAAATAAGAAGGACTTAAAACACCAAATTGCTGGCCAATCTAGTGCTAAATAGCCACACAGTTCAGACCTTTCTGAGGATCCTGATGACACTGTAAGAGTATGGAGAAGGTACCTGGACAAAAGACATGGCCACTGCCAATGATTTGACGTAAGTAGAGTCTCCCTAGCAAAGAACTCCACGTTGCCCTGCTAGCTTACAGAGGGCTAGAAACGAAGTGTAAAGCGGTAGGAAGATTTCTATTGCAAATTTTTCAAGGGGTAGGGCCTGGAGCTCTATTGCCATCTGTGATTCTCTAACCTCTGTGACCCCTTGTAAACTCAGAACCAGCACAGCCTGGAGGGCGAGGTAGTTCCTCCCCCATCTCACCACTCTCCTGAAATTTGAGCCAAGCCTCATGTGGCTGCAGCTCTAATGTTCACAGGTCCATAAGGGAATCAGGAAGCCATTCTCTGATGAAGCATGCACTCTCCCTCACCGAAGGTGAACTGGCTGCACCAAGATGAAATCGTCCTAATCCCAGCTGGTGGGGGGTAGGAGCTGGTGAAAGGAGAGGGATCATGAAGTTAACTGGTGACCTTTCAGTTTCCTCCATTTATAGGTCTCATTTTATTTCTACTTGTAATATTAAATGGAAAACAGATTGAAACGCAGGAGAAATGACGGCATGCCACTTGGAACAACCAGCCCAGTTGTCACCTCGAAACTGCACAGCTCGTTTGTATCCCAAGCGTGATGGGGAAGGGTCACGGGGGAAGGCCTAATACCTGGCCTGAACTCAGAGGATGGAAGATACTGTCAGGGAACAAGACTGTTCCTGATTTTTCATCTCTCTCCCCAAAGTGTCAGGGTTACCCAAGAATGTCTGCAGAGTGAAATCATTGATTTCTGCCTCAAAGAGCAAACAACCATGCAGAATACTTTACATCTGAGACTCTGATTATTAATCTGCAACAGTTAACTAAACAAATTCTTAGGATGAGTTTTATATGGAGATATCATTGTGCAGAATGCTTAAAAGTCCCAACAAGTCTCTTTAACTCCAGTGGCAGCCAGATGCTCAAACCTCATATTCTCCTCAATTATTAAAATATTTTTAACTTACATTGTTCAGATGGTCAAGATAAGCACACGCAAGTTAAATTTCTTCCATGAAAAGGGTATTTTTAAAGCTTGGTGGTTCTATTTTAATAACAGTGTAAATAAAATTACTTTTAAAAATAGTACCTCAACTATAAATTTACTCATGTGCCAGCAGAATGCCCGAAATATATTAAATTGATGGCATAATATTTTGTTAGAAGGTTACATCTTTGTTAAAGAGAGAGATTCTATTAATATGCAGGGTTCATTTCTGAAAAAATATTTCTAGCAATACTTTATTAACAGGTTTTCAAGGCTTTATAGGTAGAATAACAAAAATATTAAAGATTGTGAGGAAAGTATCGGCCATATTATAACTCTCTAATTCTTCCTTCAACTTTAAAAATAAAACCTCATGTATTTATTGGATTGGTTAAGAGTCTTTATGTCTGTTCCTGAGAAGATTTCCCTCCAGGTCTCTATTTTATTGATGGCTGTGTTGGGCAGCAAAGCAAATCCACATTAGTCAGAATTTCAGGTGTACAATTTTGACCCTTGTAACAATTTGAGGTCTGCAATTTCTGTTGTTACGTTTCTTAATCTAGGTCTAAAATACGTGTAGCATTGCTTTTAGAAAATAAAAAACTGATGGATCGTGCCATCTATGGCAGCGTTTGTTCAGCATTTGGTACAAACGGGAGAAAAAAGATACAGAATGCATGGATTGATTTTCAAATTACCTCAATATTTTGAAAACATTTTCACCTGCATGCTGAGAATGCTAAGAATGGCAAGGAAGGCAATTGTGCATTTGTACAGCCTCCACTGCATTCATTTATAAATTACCTCATCACTGACTGAAATTAACACTGATTCTTACAGGCAATTTCTCAATTTCCAATGCTAATTACATTTTTTTTACTTTTAAATTCTGTACCACCTGTTTTGGGCAAGACATCTTAGGCAGCGCGACCGCATTTAATCACAATTTTAATTAACCGCCCTGTAGATGTGAAAAAGAAGCAATTATAATGTAGATGAATGATGATTTTTCTGCATTAAATTGTTTTGTTTCCCTGGTATGTTGATTGTAACACAGCACACAAATACAGTAACTGTACAATTTTTTTTCTATTGTAATTTAGTAATTGTTTTTGGAAAACCAGTTTGGGAATGAGTGACTTCATCTGTTTACAAATTGATTGATACTGTTCACTCACTGATTGCTGTGGCGTATATTTTGGTATTGCACAGCCTAGCATAAAATATAATTAGAGATGCACAGGCTTTGCAGCACCATTTTGGAATCTGAAAATCAACTGTAACTGAAGTATGTTTTCCTTGAGCATACTAGTATCAGTTGGGGCTGATGAAATGATAACCAAAACAATGGGCTTTCCAATTCTACCACTAGTAGAAATCCTTGGTTTCAATCTGATAGTCTAATACGGTAAGTTTATGAATTGCTCTGTGCTAGGCCTGGGAGCTGGGGGCTGGCAAGTCTGAAGCTTGCACAACTCACTCAGATCTGTATCACAAGAAGCATACAAGTGAGGTAGGGAAACAAGGATGGGAAAGAAAGAGTTGCTGCTTTGGAAATGGAAGGCCCGTTCCCGACACCCGGGCACAATGCACGGGTGTGCTGTAGCTCTAGACTATCTCATCTCTACAGTGTGATACAATGAGATCACATTCATATTCCTGGCTTGCAGATTCTGATCATTAAAGCCCTACCCATGGCAGATAAACCCAAAGATCTTATTAACATGAAGCATAGCTTGCTCCTCACTGGACTTGGAATGGGATGTGGGGGAAAGACAGCCATCAATATCTGCTTTTGAAACCTGATGCTGATGGGTGGCTAGAAGATCTTACTATTCTCACAGGAATTAGGAATCCCTTCAAGAATGCCCTATACTCACATCACACCCACTCCCAATGGTACAAAACGTCTCAGTTAATGTACTTCATTGGTCTCATAGATCTGGAGCCTCCCTCCAATCATCCAATGACTAGTCCTGAAATGCGCTCACTGGCATGAGCCCTGGGCTGGGCCATTTCTGCTAGCTGGAACAAAACGGGGAAAGGCCATGGAAACAATTGCGGATGTTCAAAGGAAACTTTATGAGACAGCTTCATCTCTACTTTGCTTCTTTTTATACTCTATTCCTTAGAAGATCCTGAGCTAGGACAGTTCATTAAAAAGTGAGAAGTCATGTTGGTCCTAGTCCTGTGTTTGTTATAAAACATCGCTGAGATATGGTTTCATTTAGAGCAATTAACAGATAGAATATTAAGAGTTGGCGCGACAGAGCAGATAATGCTGAGCTGGGGGTTGGGGCAGGAAGACCGTCTGGATCAACTTCTATTTGTCTCCTTTATAAACAAATGCTAACAAAGTACTTATAGGAAACACCAAACTAGTGCCAAAATTCACTTAATATATTAAGTAAGAATCTGCCCCATTATTATATTAAAAGGTCTATTCCTTTGCCAGGTTGGAGATTTGTGTGTCTAAATCCAGTTCGCACCAATGGGATTGGACACATAAACCTCCGATGAAACTGCAGAGAATAGGACACAGAGTGTCTTGTAATCAGGTGTGCCTTTTTCATGTATCATGTTATACAAACACTAGCAATAAAAGCTTAATCTTGCCTTGTCACCCCTGCCCATGTCACCCTTTCTGGCTGTGAGAATTATTTGCTATAAATGATCTTTGAGTAGAACTACTACTTTAAAAAAAAAAGGCAATTCATTTCAGTTAGTAAAACTGTTGTTGCTAAGAAAGCATGCTTAGGGCAGGTGAAAATGTGAATGTGTTTTACCCTAGAGATTCAATTTCAGATGTTTAGTGCAGTCTCACTGGTGAGCAGCAAAAATACTTCCATGCTGCTGAATATTTTTCTCCCCTTTGCCACCTTCCTCACCTTGCTCATTACAGCTCTCAAGAAAGATGTTTTATGAATGGAGGTAAAAATAATACCTCAAGTTATAGCTAGCCTCTTTACATACGAGAAGGGAGTGTTCTGGCAATAGATTTAAAGAAATGTTTTTCATAAAGTTGTTCCAGCAATAATGCTTGTTTGGAAGTTTCTAAAAGTGGTAGCATCTGTGCTCCTGCTGGGATGAGATGTCATTCCACAAACCTTTCTGTGAGTGGTTTGTCTTTGAGAGAAAATAAAGTACCTGATCCTGGGCCTTAGTCAGGCTTAGCTCCCAGTATCTTCACACTCTGACCCACTGTGCGTTCCTTCGAGGGGAGAGCCGCTTCCCATGGCTACCTCCTCAATATAAACTTGCTAACTAATCTCTTAGCAAACACTTGAAGCAAACCTGAAGGAAAGAAAAAGAAGCAGAGGGGGGAACCCCCCCCCCCGCCCCCGGCATAGATAAAGCTCAAGACACATTCAGCGGGACACTGGGATCTAAATTTAGTACTAAACTTCAAGAACTAGCTGTTGTCTGTGGAACAGGGATGCTTATAACAATTATTTTATTTTTGAACCTCAATACTAATACTTCTACTGTCTCTTAAATAAGGCTTACTTTAACATAAACTCCTTTGATTTTTTCCCCCCCTTGCAGGTAGCAATGTGCCTATCCTTAAAGGTATTTATAAATGGCTTATTTTATAACTGAATATCTTTTAAATAATATGTCTTTTAAAACTATGTCTTTTTAAAAGTGTACCCAGATTGTGTACACACAAGGTAACTTTGCTTAGGAATTTATGGGAGAATCCACTGTTGGAAATAAAGAGTGATTTTCAACCAGTGATCAAAGAAAAATAAATCTTTTACCCTAATAAGACTTTTTAAGAAGGGAATCTCATTCTTAAATGGATAACAGTTAAGAGGCTACTGGCAATCTATTTATTTCCAAAGCTGCATTTTGAACATTGGCTACATAGAAACTGGAGGAGCACACGAGCCCTAGGGTCTTCAAAGTTCAAGCTTTCACAATTAAGTTGGTACGTAGTATTTGAAAACATATTGTTCGGAATTTAAGTTTTAATATCTAGGAATAAACAGAGCATTAAATCAAGCAAAACTGTGACAAGGCCAATATGCACATGGACGATGCCAGGGAGGCATCTCCAGCCCTTTGTTCACAGCTTAACAAAACTGTGCCGTCACACCACTTTAGTTCAACAGTGCCTGTCGAATGGGCATCAGCAGATCAGCCAATGCCTGTCATACACAGAGCCTGAAGACGGTTTGAAAGCAAGGACTTATTCGACCCCCAGGTCTAGTTGGAAAATGGTGAGGATTTTAAATGATCTGGTAACAACAACAGCACCCTCCCCCTCTAAAGTTAGAAAAGATGGGAAAGAATGACACAAAAAGAAAATTGGTTAAACAAATAGACACGAAAGACCAAAAAAATGTACTTGGGCAAAAGCAGCAATGTGCATCTTTGTTTTCTCTGTAAGAGCAATTATAAATGTTTTGCAATCAGAATTTTTCTTAAAGTGATGTTCCCGATAGTAAAATAAAAGTTGAATGTCATTGCTATTTTAAGATTTTTTTGCCACGTTTTTTGGCCTTAAAACAATTGAATAAATGTTCTTAATTGTCAGGATAGGAGGATGCTATTCCACAAAGGGAACTTGTAACCCTCTGTTATTCAAAGCAGTACCTCTCTGAATACAATTTTTTCCTAGTACTTGTTTTTGTGGACCAAAATGCACTAACTTCTGACTTTACAGTCTTCTGCGCTCTGGTCTCTGTGAACATTGAATCTGCCCCACAAGAGAACCCAGCGAGAGCACACCTGGTTAAAGTGAAGGAATTGTTAACTTTCCTGCAAGTTAACAACTAGAAAAAAAAAAAAAATCCAAACCGCCTGATTTTCCTCCTATAACACTGATCATGAGATTTGGCTTTCAAGCTTTAATTCGTGCTGAGGAGGTGCCTCAGAACTTTCCTCCTGTTTAATTAAGTGTGCCCACTCCTCTTAGGCAGCCAATCAGAGTAAACGAGGGCCCCCCCTTCCCCCCACCGGCAGGCTGGGTGGCTGAGCCCCAGCCTTCAGAATCAGCCGGAGGTGTTCTGAACCTCCGCACCTTTCAAGCTCCCCGGGATACGCTGTTACTGAAATGTGTACAAGGAGTTGAAATTTCCCTTCCACTGAAGTTGAAAAGCTCGCGCTCTCCACCTCTCTCCCTCCCTCCCGTCTTTCACTCTGTTACTGTCAGTTTAGCTGTCTCTTTTCCAGTCTCTACTCTGTCAGTTTCTGGCCTGCCAATTTCAACTTGAAGCTTGACTGGGCTGATTTGATGCAAATACCTCCAGGGAAAACCCTGAAACTGATGAACAGTTATGTCAAGTCGATTTTGCACCATCGGGAAAAGGTAACCTCTGCGAGAAAAAAAAACAACAAGGTTAAAGAGACAAGGGCTTTTCACGTGTAATACCTCTGCTGCACATCTCGTTCACTGTTTACCATCCCTCAGAAATTGTAACTGTCAGAATTAGTCCTAATTGCAGATGCGAAAGCTGCCATTATAATAAAAACAGAGGCAGTGCAGGCATTAAATGTAGCAGCCTAATTTGTGAGACTACAGAAAAGGTAGAGTAAATGAATATTTCATTACTTTAATTACCAGGGACTACTCTTTTCTTGCTGTCTTATGATAAGTGTTGCTGTAACTAGCAACAGCAAACATCCACTAAAATATAAAGTGCAATAATCGTCCCGCTGTCAGGATCACCGCTTTAAAATACGAGCCGGGAAAAAAATATAATGGTTTATCTATTTCTTAGAGATTGCAGAAGTAGGAGATGGAAATTCATTTAATGTCAGGGGGAAAAAAAGCACACACAAAGGCACCAGTAAACAGGTTTTAGTCAGAGAATAATGGCTCTGAGCGAGAAGGGTAAAAAAAAATCAGCTGGCTATACATTTGAAGTGTTAGCCCTAAAAGAATGCAAGAAAGGGAAAAGTAGGAGGTAACAGTGTTTGGACTTTTTAAGGCAAAATTTTGTTTTGTGTTGCACAACGTGATGGCTTGAACATTAGAAAATAAAACTTCAGTGACTAGGGGAAAGACAAGAGGAGAGCAAGTGGTTTTCAAATGATTAAGCAAAGGTGGAAAAAGTTCAAGTTGGCAAAAGTTGAGAAGCTCGGTCCAGCTCCATTTAAAAAAGACTAGATGAAGCCTGCCAGGAAAAGGGCTCTGCCTGCAGTTTCAGAGTACTGATTCATAAGATCTGGGGAGTAACAATAATTGCTCACCGCTGACACCTTGAAAAGCCCCGGCATCTCTCTATAAATGTCAAATTCAGGTACGGGGGCAAAGCGGGCCGGGGAGGTGGCTGGAGAGAGAGGGAGGTGGGCCTGGGAGCGGGGGTGTGGTTGAGGAGGCTGCTGAGACTGGTTGAAGCCAGCCTGTCTCTGCATTTATCACTTTGTCCCAGAGGAGGTGTTTGTTCAACATAGCAGTCTGACAGCAGAAAAACACGGGGGCCAGAAGCCCTATCAAAGAACCTACTGACACATATCATTTGTGGTCTTGGTTTCACAGGGCAAGGCTCCCTCACCCTTTATCTGCACAAGTATAAAACTCCACACATGTCTAAGTGTTCAGTATAGTTCAATCCTCTCCCTTCCTTTTTTTCTTTTAAATACTGTAAACACTACCTTGAAACACCACTTTTGTTCAGGACTCCCAAATGCTGTTTGAAAAACCATAATAATTTGCAATCGATTTGGCATCATCTGTGTTAAGGCTGGTAATATTGAGGGAAAATAGGAGGAAACGGTTTCAAAGCATAAAACTTGTCATTTATCCTAAATGATACACTTAAGGAGTAGATTAATAGGTGTAAGTAAGCTTTGTAAGAGTCATGTGGCATAGGGAACACTTTTTTCCCTGACAATAAATCCCACGAAACAGGAGTCTACATTAATTCTTCACCTCTACTATGTTTGTTGAAATGTATTTCATTCACAAGCTGTATGATTGTAGTGAAAGTTTAAGAGAAAAAGTAGCAGAGTTGGGGTCCTAGGGTGCGTTTGTGTGTGTGTGTGCATATGGCCTGAATTTAGTTTTCACATTCTAATCAGCAGAGCAAAGGTGATAGAAAACCTTTGGAGTGCAACCATTTTGCTTAGAGATTTCCCCCTCTTAGTGGGTCTATTTATTATGAAAACACAGCTTACTGAGGTCTTTATATATAAACCTCACCTCTTAAAACTGAGAAATCTCATGATGTGAAACACTTCCATTGATGTGCTTTGTGTCTAAAACAGAAACTTAGGTCCTTCCAAGAATAGGCACAGTGCAAAGTTTCTTTGACTACAGTTAACTTAGATATATAAGATAATATAAACACAATTTGAACTAGGAAACAGTGAAAGCAATCTACTACATTTATAGATCACTTGGGCACAGAATCCTTGAAATTTACTCATCTGTTTAAGAGAGAGGAAAAAAATCTCATCTCATAAATAGCATGATATCTTCATCTGTTGATCTATTATTGATCACTTATTTTTGGAGGTAGTGTCTATCACCTTGTCAGGAGTACCTTTCTTTCTTAGAGTTGATTATAAAAAGAAATAGGAAACCGTATATAAATAACAAACATCACTATATTGTCATAGCAGCAGTGTAACTATTAGAGGATTCCATTACACATTTTTATGTAGAACAAGTTTGCCTTTTGTCATGGGAAATCATTAGTGACAATCACCTGTTCCCAAAATAATGCAGTCATTTACCTCTGTTACCTGAGAGTATTTTAAAATGTTTCTACCTTATCATGGTAATTCAAAAACACACCTTCCCATATTTGCTCTTGTGATAAATAAAGTTAGCTAAACTGACCAGTTCTGCACTTATTGTTGGCTTGAAAGAATACATTCATTTAAGTGGGATTTAAAATTCTAACTTCAAAACATTCAAGTTCAGAATTAGGTCTCCATTTTAAAGTAGTGTGTGTGTGTTTGGGGGGGGGGGGTTAAGTTGAAATAACACACAGCAATCAAGAAAAATGAAGAACCAGAAATGGATTACATACAATAGAACATAACGTTTAATCCCACAGATTATAGGGTCTGGAGTTTTAATTTTATAGAACTAATTTTTCAAAAAAAGAAAGGTAACTTAAATGCGTACACCAACATTTCTGTATTGTCTTTTAATTCTAACGACTGCTTCAAATGTCCCCTCAGCTCAGTAGTTGAGCTAAATTTGTAAAAAAAAAAAAAAATTTTTTTAAATCATGAATCATTATGATGATTACATTCAATTGAAAAATGAAAGCAAAGTCCAATGAGATCCTTCTTGAAATGTTTGCTCCCCTTCCATCCCTTATGTGTCCCAGCTGCTTGCTCTTCCAAAGTCTGTTTTTTCAGAAGCCGGTATTAATTTCTAACCAAGCCTGCAGCATCCACTGTAATGTACCCGGGGCGTTAGTAGCCATCGTTAAGTTCTTGGGCCACAAACACACAATATCTGATGAGAAACTGATCCCCTTCCTTCTCTTTTCTCTTTTCGGCTCCTCTAACTTTCCTGTCAGGAGCCTGAAAAAATATGCGCAGTTACTGTTGCTGAGGGGAGACAAAGTTTAACTTCTGGGTTGGCAATCGGAGAATAATTCATGAGCAGATTTCTAGCAAATGATATGATTTGCTAAATTTTGGTCTTTGATTTATATTTATGTACTCCTGCTACTGCTAAGGTTTTGCCAACCTCAATTAGATCATGAATGAGATCATTTTAATTCAGCCCCCAAACTGTGACCTGACCATGGTCTGAAAGTGTTCAAAAAGTAATTTTAAGCCTCCCTTTGATTTGAAAAGGAATACTGCATGCTTGGTCGTTCATACAAATAACATAAAACTTAATTATTGGATGATTTGGCAGAGGACCTTCTTGCCAAACAACAGTCAATGCCAGCTACTGTGATGCTGGCGGGGCCCGGGCCCCCGCACGCACAGCCCCCTGTACACAGCGTTTGTTCATTGTGTCTCAGGGCAAGATGCTTTCAAATAGGATTCATGGATCTGGGAGGCAGGGTGCACGCGAAGGATGCACCATATTTATAACTCCAGTTAAAAAATGCTGTCTCACCTAGAAGGGAAGTAGATCTGCGCTGTCAAATCACCAGGAGGCTGTGACAAAGGGAGCTTGCAGCCTGACACACGGTGTAACAACATAGCAAACACCTTTAATTCTGTCATGTCTCATACCCTTTACTTTCTCACACATTTGTGGCTGCTCCAACATTGACACCTACACTCTTTTTCAAAACTAAATAAGGCAATCTTATTTGAGCCCAAATGCAACACCTGTAAAGTTATTCTTGTGCCCAGTGAAAAATAACTATTAACTCCTTCCTCTTAGAAACGCCTCTCTGCTTGCTTTGAAAAGTCTCAAGTTGGGAAGAGCCGGCCTGAGGCCCTGATTCTGAGGTTCACATGACTTCCCAAGCTCTGGAAGACAGGCAACACTTCCCCCTTGAAAAGGGGTGAGGGCTGTGACAATGCCACTGTCCGAATCGGCCTCTTGCAGCTTCTCCAGTTGAAACCCTTTCTCCATCACACAAACTTCTGGTGTCCTTTATAGTAAGGAGAGACGCCCCAGCTGCTTCATTCCCTCTAGCTACCATGGTCTAATATTTTAAAAGCTGGAAATGAAAATAGCTTTTCTAAAGATATTTCCTGGAATTTTTAATGTGCTGCCTGATTCCTTTCTTTTTTTTTTTTTTCCTTGCCAATTATAAACCACCATTTGGAGGGCTTATGAGCAATGTAAGTCCACCTCATCTAATTAAACCACATTGTTTTAAAAGCTTGAACAGTTTTCATGTCTACAGGACTTGTCTGAATAATAAACTGTTAGAGCCAGAATTCTAAGTGTCTTTAGAGAGCTGGGATTTTTATCTGCTGGGCGCAAAGGGCCAGGCACTCAAAGAGTTAAAGAGTGTTCCCGCATTACTGGGTAGGTTAATATCACAGCTGCCTGGTAAAGCATTATCCCGGTACCTCACTTAACAAAAGCCTCCTTTTGCAAACAGACTCCCACTTTCCCCCCAAGTGTCCAAAGGTGTTTACTGAAGTAAATCTGCCTAAATCCTTCATTGCTTGGGTCAGGGGGGTGGCTAGGAGGGGTGGAAGGTGTGGGGATAATCTCTTTTGGTAAATTCTGTAAATCTTCTGGGAAAAATAAAAAAATAAATCAGGAATCTGTATCACATGCTCTATACAACTTCTAATATCTGCCTCTGCTAGTTCTGCTCTTACAAGTGAAATCTGCCACAATGGTTATCCGAAAAGCCACGTTTCCAATCCTTCACTCTACTGTTTGAAGCCATTGCCCTCCCAAAGTTGTGTGTGTGTGTGTGTGTTGCATGCTTAATCTAATTGTTGAAGAAAAACTGTTGGTATCTTAAACGCGGTTTCAGAAAGAGGGGAAAAAAAGACAAGACAGTTTAAGAGCAAGATAATGTAGCTGAAAAGTTGTCACGAGAGGTTTCTGCTCTTGCTGTGGTCTCATTCCAATACCATTAACTGCATGTTACTTCTGCATGTTGAAAATGGAGGCAAATAACACAGTAAAACCTGACAGGTCCGCCTGCGAGGGTTTAAACAGTTCCCAGTAAGAAGGAGCCCTTTAGGCATAAACTTTCTCTCTCAAGAGAACGTGAATACCACCAACCCCTCCCTAGAAATCTTGCAGCATCCAGTTTGAGATACGAAAAGGCTGTCATCTCACAAATGTTAAACATACTAAAAAAATCTGAAAAAAAAGTATGGAGAAGGTGTGAAAAACGTGGCACTTTACAGCCCTCAAAGCTTTTTAAAATAGAACAACTTTTCCCCCTAAAATTCTTTTCAGAGAATTTTTTTTTCCTCCTTTTTGGCTCATTTGAGAGTTTCTTTCTTGGCTTTTTTCCCCTTTCATTTGAAAATATGAATTATCATAAAAAGTCAGGGGGAAAAATGGGAAAGTCTTTTCCAGTTTTCCTGAAGATTTATCAGTGTGTTGAGGCACGTCTCCCTTTTTCTCTGGGCCAGACACCCACTGCTGAAACCAGACCAGGGCCTGGGGAGCCTCTATCCCTTCCCCTGAGCGGTGTCCACCCCCCACCCCCTGCCCTCACCTCCCGCCCGGTGGTAAACAAGCCGAGCGGAGCCAAACAGTAGGCAGCACTCGGGAGTGGGAAGCCCGCACACCTATTCCCCATCTAACGGGCTTCTGGGGCAGAACCTGATCCCTCCCTGACACTTTCTGCCTCAAGTGTTGAGCGGGTGGCCATGAATAGTACAGACATGCCATCTTGTAACACTATATGCCTGTCAGGAGGGACAGGGCCTGGTTGAGCATCAACTATATAAGGCTGGTAACTAGGGAAAGCCCAACAAACAGCCACAAACACCTAAGTTATTTTACTCAGCCACTATCCTGCGCCTCTCTCCCTCTCTCCCTCTCTCTCTCCCTCTCTCTCTCTCTTTCTTTTCATCTTGGCTTTCTGTGGCAGAATGCAAATGGAGCCTGCCGGCGGTGAAAGGGCTGAATTGTGATTAAGAGGAAGAAGAGCTCCTTTCTTTGTTCTGCCCTCAGGGGATGTTTACTGGGAGAGACGCGGCGGATCAGATATGAAAGGCATTCAGGTCAGCATTGATGTGAGCGAAAGTGAAATCATACCTAAGGCATTCAAAGGACCGCCGTGTCAGGGGTTCAGCTAGCGGGGCAGCTACTGTGCGCGTCTTCCCGGAGAGGCAGGAATCTTTGCACACACCGGCCACTGTTCTCTCCCTAATTTACTAAGAAATTATACAAGTTTTACCCCTCCTGGCTGCCTCCCACCAGATGACACAAGAGTTAGTAGTTTCTCTCTTTATGGACCACACGCGAAATCAGACCAACTTCTAATAACTGTATTTCCTAAAGGAACCAGCAAGGCACCATCTGAACTGTGAAATCTTTTTTTTTTTTTTTCCAAAGCAGGTGTATTCATATGTACTACATACATGCATAATATGGAACGGAGAACTGATTGAAGAGGGAAGCCAGAAAGCACAGGCATGGATGGCTTTTTTTCTTCTCACCTCCCTCAGAGGAAATACAAGACAACACACACACACACAGTATAAAAACAGTACCGAACACCTTAAAACAAAATTCTTTATTTACTTTGTAACTACTAGTTACACTTTTCCTGAGAGCTTTCACTCTGACACAACTGTCACCCAAGATAAAAGTATTTGGCACATAGCTATTAAGGCAAAGACTTCCATGGAGTCTACTGATTATTATTGCTTTCCTTAAAAAAAAAAAAAAAAAAAAAAAGCTTGATGAAGAAATACTTGGCTCTTACTTTTTAAAAGTTTACACTCCCCACAGCCCAAATAGTCATTCAATAGATTTTCCAAGTGGTAAGCTGATGCTATTGGCATAAACAGAGCTATGTAAATATATACCAAATTCACAAATCACAGGAAACACACAAATAATGAGGAGGTGCCTAGATGTTTCAAGGCTTAAAAATGAAAAGGAAAATCACATTTCATCTTCTGATTGCTAAAGAAAGAAAATAAATAGGGAGGGGGGAGTAGAGCTATATTTATTGGTTTTTAAATCATCCTTCCCTCTGCTCTGAATTATTTTTTTCAACCTTCACATCTTGGCTAAAAAACATATTTGGGCTTATGTTAACATCTGCTTTTGTGATGACATTTAATTCTGTATATTTTCAACTAGTGTTTCTGCATCACAGATTTTCCTCCTTTATCTCTTTGCTCTAAAAAGACAACCAAAGAGCAATCAAAAAGGTGTCTGACTTGGCCATTCAGACAATTGCCCCCTTGTGGGAATGCGGGAATGAATGGTACAGTGGACACCCCGGCACCATTGACGTTATAAACATGTAAATGAAACACATTAGGGCAGACCATCAATTGTCTGTGAGCATTGCAAACCTGCACCCCCTCTCTCTGTGACAGGCACAAAACAGTGTCTACCTTGGGAAGCCACGGTGCTGGGGAGCAAATGGACAAAGAGTTCCCTTTCACACAGAGGAGAATGCACCTTAGAAGCCTTGGGAGAATGCAGATGACAAAAACTGTTGTGAGGAAAAGAATCTCCCGCATCTTGGAATAAATGCGGCTCTGCCAGGGAGCTAGCAACACCCTCCTTTCCTACCTTCAGGGCACACACATTTTTCCCAGGAAATATTCTTAATACAGTATTAGGGTCTTTGATAACCTCTTGGAATTTCCTTTACTTTGAGCAAATTAAGCAAGCAAGAAAGGAAGCATCTGAAACATATGACACAGCAGCTTAGTGGGGAACTTTTCATCTTGGCTTTATTCGTATCTGTAAATGAACGGCTTAAAGACGTGGGTTTATTTTTATTTGGCAACAGAAACAATGCAAAGTTTAAAATCCTCAGCCGACCCTTACCCCTGGTGGAGCGTCACGCCATGGACGCCAAGCAGGCGAGTGGCTCTGCTATGAAGGAAGTCATGTTTCTACCCCAACTCACTTAGTTTTTCCAAACCCAAATAAAACAAATAGATCCGTCTAGATACACAGCCCCCAGCCCCGTGTGCGCGCGCGCGCGTGTGTGTGCGTGTGTGTGTGTGTGTGTGCAGTGTGACAAAACTTGCAGAAGGTCTCCAGAGAGATAAAAGGATGGAGATGGATATCCTTGGAGCACCCTTAGAACTGGTGGGTACCTGCCACACAAACTGCCTCTGAGCGCTCTGAGTGCCACACAGGGCTTCCTAAGCAGCTCATCAACTTTATGAAGAAAGCTGGTGGCAAAAGATTTTCACACTTGCAAAGACAACCCAAGCCTGAAGCGGCTGTGATCCGGAGGAAGCTCCCCTGCCTCCGTGAGCACCGGGAGGCTCTGACGGGAGGCTGCCCCATCCCAACTTCACCTCTCAGACAGGAGCCACATCCTGAAGGAGGGCCTGCCTGCATCTCTTTTCATGTAAGCACCCCTGAAACCAGAGCAACTTCTGTGCCTTCCATTGCCCCTGAGCATCACCACTAGCACCTCAACACCCTTTAAGGAAGTGGTCAAAAGTGAGGACTTATCTTAAACAAGGACAGTCATTTCTGCTCATCTGATTGTTTTTCCTCTAGAATCCAAAGCCCTGAAAACATCCATCTTTAGCCCTTGTCTTTACCACTGAGAGCCAGAGACCAAAGGCTTTTGTAAAAATCTCTCCCAGTCCCCATCCAATCCCCCAAACCTTTAGCTGAAACTTTCAAGAACAATTCCATTTAACTTTTCTTCCTTCCATGTCCCTGTTCCCTCCACTCCGAATTCAGCTTTCCTGTAAAAGACAACTTCACTCCCTTTTCTGAAACAAGCAGTTCCTTGATCTGATTTTTGTTACACTGTGCATGTGCTGCAAAGTGCAGTTTTTCAGAGGCTGTTGCTGGAAGGCGGTGGGTAGGGGAGGCAGGCCCGTCTTCCCAGGCTCCGCAGGAGGCAGGAGGGAGCAGGAGGCAGGAGGGAAGCCCGGGCATCCCCAGGAGCCGATGCCCGCGTCAGGGGCTAAAGCAACAAACTTTGCAAGTTACAACCGGGCTGTGCCACTGGCAGCAGCAGCCGGGCATCTCCGGCTCCCAGGGCTCATTTCTGACTCCAAGGCTGTGTGGAGATAGTGGGGTATAATCAGGGGAATTGAAGGGGGGAGGTGGGTTTTCCCCTCCTCTCCAGCTTCAGTGAAAGTGTTACAAAGTGAGTCAGGCGACTGAAGATCATCTGACTGAACTTTCTTGAAACCGACACACATTCTTGTGTGCGGCAACTTGCTTTTTGCCTCCTTTCCCCTCACCCCTCTCCCCCTTTCTTCCTGCACATCTTATTTTCTGGGAAGAGATTTCATCTTTTCTATGTGGGGCAAAGGAGACCGTCCACTATGGATTAACTTGGCCCTGGCACTGTCTCTGCCAGGCATCTTTCTAGCCTGAGAATAGGAAAGGCTAGATGTTAGTTTCTTGCTTCTCTCTTTGCAAATTTATTTTCCTTGAGCTGCCTCCCTTCCCCTTTGCTTTTTAATAATCGTATACAACCTCGTGTTCCATCTAACGCACGTTCCTCGACCGGCCTTTCTCACACTCACTCACGCGCGCGCGCACACACACACACACACACACACACACACACAGCTTTACTCGTTTTATCTCCCTGTCGCCTCAGTCTATATATACACTGTTGACTTCATTAAAATTATATAAAGTGCCATTCCAGTTTCCTGGATGGCCATCTTTTTTCTTTTTCCCTTGCAGCTTTTACTTCTATGATTAGTACTGCCATTATTCCTCTCCAGGAATTTCTATATGATTTTGATAAGCATCATCATATTTAGTGTTATCGGCAAAGACACAAGCTCAAAAGTGACATCTTTTCCATGAATCCAGGAAAGAAGAAAAATCCACTCAGTTCAGATAAATCCTGGCAATTCCCAAAGGAAAAGGCATTGGATACATGCTTGATGAGAAAGAAAATGAAGGAAAAAAAAAAGGGGGGGGAGACACTCTTCTACCTGCTTCTCAAAACCAGGACCCTGCCCAGTCAGATTAAACCCAAAGAAAAAACACGTACACGTAACCAATCCACAGCATGTTTTCCCACAGATTATTTGGGAAAGAGACAGGTAACAGTCAAAGTTCGAGAAGCTCTAAAGAGATGGACAGACAGGCTCGCTGTGAAGTGTGCAGAGACTGGGCTAAACGCCTTAAAATGCGCAATTCAACTTTCCATTTCAGAGTGTGAGGCTTTTCCCAAGTTAGGGGCTGGGCAGAGGACACGCGGCGGCGGTGCCCGGGGCTGAGCCCCTCCCTGGCGCGGTCCACCTGTGAAGCCCCCAGCAGGCCTCCCCTCCGAGGGCCACCACCCTCCTGCTGCCCAGCGTGCCCGGGACGCCCGGAGCCCTGGCTCTCCCCAGGCCTGGGCTCTGGCCTGACCTCACTGCTGGGGCCAGGCTGGTCAACGGTGGCAAAATCCCGAAGGGGGTGGGAGGAGGCAGGCAAGAAGAAACAAACATTTTAAACAGTCTCTTCTGCAAAAGAACACTTCTGGGAACCTTGCTTCAAATCTCATTCTCTTTTCTCTCAAAAAAATGACTGTTTACCATAAGGGAAAAAAAAAGCCTCCTTGACACAAAGCTTTTGTTATCCAGTTGATCAGCAACGTGCTTTAGATACTTGGGGGGGGGGGGGAGTCCACAACAGACATTGATTTTAGAAAATCAATAACCAACATTTAATAAAAGGAAGAGGGAACACAGGAGAGGAAAGAGGGGGACACTAGGTGTAATTTTAGTCTCTACTAAATTACCCAGTGATGGGGAAGGGGAGGTCTCCTGTGTAAGGACCACCTTAAATAATGCCAGACACTAGAGTGAAGAAAAAATTAAATTGAGAGAGAGAGAGGGAGGGAGGGAGAGAGAGGGGGAGAGGGAGAGAGAGACAGAGAGAGAGACTTAAAAAGAGGCAGCCTGAACTGGATCCTGGGGAAGCAGCTCGGAATATATTATTGTACTTGTTTTTTGTAATACTAAGCCAAGCAAACAGATCAAAGGCAGCACAAAGGGAAAAGGCAGGATAACATAACGAACAGTTTCTGACTAAAATTCCTCTATCACTCCCCCGTATGGCCCACACCTCCACCACCACAAGCAAAGGACACACGCACACAGACACACACCCCACACCCAGAGAGACACAGAGACCGAGGGGCCGGGGGAGACGGGGAGAAGCACCGTTCGTCTCTCATCACAATTCTCTGTCTTTGTGCTTTTCCCCCCGGCGCCCCGCACCGCGCCCCGCCGCCCCCTCCGCGCCGCGCACCCCGGGCCGGCGGGCGGGCGGGCGCGCGCACAATGGTCCCCGCGGGAGGAAAGTTGCTCCGAGTGGGCCCCGCGGCCCCGCGAGGCGCGGGCTGGGCTCGCGGGAGGCCGGAGGCCCGGCCGGCGCCGCGGCCCCGCGTCCTGCTCCGGAGCGTGAGCGCGGCCCCGCGCCGCCTGAGCCGGCGGAGAGCGAGGGCAGCGAGAAGTTTCCTATCCCGGTCCGGGCTGGCGCTAGTTCGCTTGTTTGTTTTGGGGGGCCGGTTTTTCTTTTTAAACTCAGTATCCTCCGTCAGCTCCCCCGGCACCCTCTCCGGTCCCCAGCTCTCTCCCCTCCCCCAGACGCCTTCTGCGCTCTTGCCAATCACTTTTCTCTTTTATTCCCACGATTTTGTTGGGGGTAATGCCTAGGGGGTCTCTCTCTCCCTCTCCCTCTCTCTCTCCCCCCTACTCTTTCGCCCTCTCCCTTCTCTGCTTCTCCCCAAGAAGGACTACTAAACTGTCACCGCTTTCATCTCCCACCTCCTGTGTCTCCCCCTCGCACCCCCATCTTCTTCCTTCCTGACTCAGCCTGGATAGCGGGCTCCTCCTGACCACGTAGAAACTGTCCAGAAAAGTCTCCCTGCGCCCTTCGACTCGCCAGCCCCCCGGCGAGGGGCCGGAGCCCGCTGGAGAGGAGCCCCCCGCCCCCAAGCCCGCCCGGACCCCGCCGGACCCCGCGCCGGGCCGGCCGAGTCCCTCCCACCCCGCGGTCCGGGCGCGCCCAGCCGGGCCCCGCTGCCCGCGGACCGTTACTTGGCGTAAGGAGAGGCTGCCGGCGACTCCGGGAAGAAACTTTACGCCTCGCAGAGGCACAGCCCGGGGCCCCCTCTCTCTCCCGCGCCGTCCCTGTGCCACCCCCGCCCCTGCCCCGGGGTCCTGCACGCCCCGGCCCCCCGGCCCCCGCCCTGCCCCAGCCGGACGCTCGCGCGGCGCGGCCGGGGACCCGGCGGGCCAGGAGCTCGCGGGGCGGGCGGCGGAGGTGGAGGGAGGGCGGGGGCGCGGGCGCGGGGGGCGGCGGGCCGGGGGCGCGGGGCCCCGTCCGGACCCCGGCGCTCACTTTGCCCCGCACTTCCCCAACTCCCCCCGGTCCAGCCGCCGCGCGCGCGGGGCTCGGGCGCCGGCCGCGGAGGGAGGCTCGCCCGCGAGCCCCGGGCGCCGCCGGCGCCGCCGCCCCGGTTCCTTTCCCCTTTCCCCCCCTTCTCCCCGGGTCTCGAGCCGCGGAGTGGCCCGGAAAAGTTTGGTTCGGGCCGGTTCTTACCGTTTTTCCTCCTGGGATTGGCTTGTTTGCGCCTCTTGCACCGGGGGCCATCCGCCATGATCGGCTGCTTCATTGATAAGAGCGGATCAGATGGCAGTTCGCATGGACTCGGCGCCCTGCTCCGGCAGCACGCAGGCTCGATCTAGCAACCAAACACAGCGACAATGTGGGCATCGCCCGCGCCCATTGAGACGCGCGCGGGCCGCCCCGGGGAGCCGGGCCAGGGCCCCGGCGAGCACCCATCCGCGCCCCCCGCCGCCAAAGCGAAACTTCGGCGCCCCCTCCCCGCCCCCCGCCCCGGCCTCGGCCCCAAGGCGCTTTGTGTTTGTTACTGTTTGCTGTGTCGCACCCGCGAGGGGATCAGAGACAAGAATTACATCTTCACCATGAGTCATAACTCCTGACCGTATGAGGGAATGCACACGCTGCCGAGCGCGGCCGCCTGACTCGGGCGGGCGGACCCCGTCCTCCGAAAAGTCCGCCGCCAGCCTCGGCAACTTGGGGCGAGCCGGCGCTTCCCTTCGCTCCCACCTCGCCTCACCCACCGCCCCATTCCCCAGAGGAAACAACAAACAAACAAACAAACAAAAACAACGCGAAACAGCCCCCGGAGGAAGCACACTCGGGCAAATTGATAATAGTAATTATAGGAAAGCCCCCTCGCCCCGCGACCCCTCCCCTCCCCTCCTGGAGCTGATCGAGCCGCCGTCTCTTCCTCCCTCCACCCCCCCGCCCCCAAATTAAGCTTTCCCGTTTCACGCCAGAATAAGAAATATAATTATAAGCCTCTTTGGACACTGTCCCTCCCCCCCCACCACCTCCGCCACTTTGACAATATTTACTTAAGTATTTCCCCCCACCTCACTCACACACATGCTCCCCCACACTGGTTCCCTTGAATAGTTCCAGTAGAAAAAAAATTTTTTTTTTGTTTTTTTTTTTTTGGTTTTTTTTTCCCCCTCAAGAAAGGAAAGAGAAAGTCCAACCGCTACGGCAATACTTTTAAGCTCTACTAAATGATCGTATCCTTTCTGGCTTCGAAACTTTTGTACCTAAAAATCGAGAGAGGCGCTGCATTTTTTCAGCTGAAACTGTCAAAACTTGGAGAAGGGGAACCTCGGAGGCAGGCAGGAGAGGAGAATCCCGAAACTCCGTGGGGTTGGGAAGATGCTGTGCCTCGAGGATTAGTTTAAACAGGGGGCTATAAAAGATGTAACAGATGCAAACTGTAACACAGGGCCATTAACCCCTTCTCCGCCGAGCACACTCGGTCCCCACGCCCCGCACCTATTGTCTCCGCGCTGGAAGCTTTGCGGAAAACCTGGAAAGTGAGTATCAGTTTCCACACGTTTGCTGAGAGGGGTGGGGGTGGGGGTGGGGGGGGGAAGCGGAGAGAAGGGGAAGTGAGTTATTTAGAAAGCACCTTGAATTTAACCTAGGCAGAGTGGGAGAGTTTTAATTTAAGTTTGACACATTTTTGTCATTTCTTGGCTCTCCTCTTGATTTGAAATTGTTGGGGGGGAAAAAAATCCTGAAATACAGAAATGGTCACACAAGTGTCTGGGATGAAACAGCTGGCCTGTCTGTATTCCTGCTGAGACTTACACACGATTGCTTATAAATACATGTTTAATAAAGTAAGCTGCTAGTTTTATGAGCATGTGTGTGTGAGGGAGAGACAGGGCATTTGTGCTGTAAACTTTATCTTTGCCTGCTCTTTCTAACTCTGGAGTTAGTGATTGCTTTCATCATTATAGGGGGAGCATGTAAAAAAATATATGTGTAAGTAGGTGGGAGAGAAACACATTCATGCCAGTGAGGCTCACCAGTGTTCCTGGGAAACTCCTGCTACCTCTCTCTCGACTTTTCAGTGCCAAAGTATGGAATGGGATAAGTGTGTGTGTGTGTGTGTGTGTGTGTGTCTCCTACTAAATCCATCTATACTACTATGCCATTTAAAATACAATTTCAAAAGTTATCTTTCATTTAAAACCCTGATATCCTGACAGCAGTTTTCATCCCAGCTGTAGTGACTGTCCCCCCCCCCCTCTGGTAAACGACTCAAGTTCCATGAGGACTTTCACTTCTTTATTTATCATCACAGAAGTGAGGTGTTACTTCACATACACACACACACAAAGAATGAAATAAAGAAATGAAACTCGCTAAGCAGACAGAAAACAGAGACACTTTCTGCTTAGAAAACAGCCTTCTCCGGTGGGAGAGGAGAATGGACTCCCATATCTAAGAGAAAGACCTGGCCTCCCCCCCCCCCCCCCCAGAATTTAGTAGGTTTGTATCCATCAAGTTTTGTAATTATTAACAGGTATTTGCCAAGTTTTAATTGCTGAATACAATGGCTTGGAACTAGGTGCGAAAATGGAACAGAATCTCTCCCCTTGAAGAGTTTTTATTCCAACCGTATAGTTCTCAATAAAACTTTTCCTAGCTCGGGTGGCGAAAGGCACCTTTGGTTACCTGACTGGACAGGTACAGGGCGAATTATTTGGGGAGAGGGGAGTAAGAGAAAAGGGAGCGGAGGGAGCAGGAGCGAGAGAGACATCGGAGAAGTCACTCTTGGGAGAAGCTTTTGCCATAAAAGAGCTAAACCCACCTGAAATTCCTGCCCACAGACACTCCTCAGTTCAGACTCACATCCCCACTTAAAAGGAGAAAAATCACGAAAGGGAGAGTGGGCGGTGATCGCACCAAAAAGAAATAAAAAGAGGGAAAAGAAGAAGTTAAAAAAAAAAAAAAAACCTACCTGCGAAGTCTTGTTTGTAGTTTTGGCCAGAAATGGTGAGAAGAAAAAGCATGAAGAAGCCGCGAAGTGTGGGGGAGAAAAAAGGTGGAAGCGAAGGAACGGCTCCCGGAGCGAAGTGCGCGAGCCTCGCCCAGAGTGCGGGGCGCAGGACCGTTATTCCTGCGGAGCAGGTTAGCACTGATCTCGCTTAGCCACTCCAGGAAACACAAACCTGGGGACGGACTGACGTGTTACGCCTCTTCTAATGACAATTTTTTCTTTTTCTTTTCTGTAGGAGAGACCCTGAAACACGCGCCACCTATCTTTGTGGGGAGGGATAATTGAAGCGCCCTGAGCGTGAGCATCATGTGAAAACGTGATCGCCAAGTTTCTCTCTGGGAAAGGATCTGGGATAGATTATACCTTGAAGTCTCCGCAAACGCTTTAGTGGAAGAAATGAAATTCCACCTCCCTCCCTTCCTCTCTCCCTCCCTCTCGCTCCCTCCCTCGCTCCCTCCCTCCCTCCCTCCCTTCTCCACGCCCCCCCCCCCCCCCCCCCCCGTCGAGCCTTTGGCATCATTAGCCCCATCACTGAGTCCTACGGAGCGCAGGGCGGAAAGCGGTGCACACCACTCACTGAACTGGGGGATTCTGAGGGGTGAAAGTTAAAGGGGAAGATCCCGGGTCCTCAATCCAGGCTGCCTCGTCTTACGCAGATCTCTCTCAATGACCAGATTGGAGATGCACATGAAGTTGTGTAGATTTCTCAACACAGCTTCTGGAACTAAATTCTTTGCCTTTTCTTTTATTATTATTATTTTTTTATTTTTAGATGCCAGAGTCAGGGAAAAAAAAAAAAAAAAAAGGCTGCATGTGAACTGCATCTTAGGGGGAGTGTGTATGTGTGTGTGTGTGAGATGAATTTCTGGATTGGATCTTCAAACTGGAAAGTACTTTGGCATTTTAAAAATGGGGGTCTCTAAGTAAGGAGCAGAGAGCGCTGGGCTGGCGGATCTCTGAATCCTACATCTCACCGAGACCTTGCTATAAAGTGAGTGAGTGTGTGCAGCGAGCCAGGAGGAGAGAGAGAAAGGCCATAGAGGAACTTAGCGGGGAAGGAAGAGCCTGGCATTAAACAGCATGGGGTCTAAGTTTTGGAGTCTATATTTTTTGATATTGCAATTAAAGTAAAATTAAAAAGAAAAGACTCCACCTTTGCTCTGGAGGGATTGGTTATGTAAATATGGAAGGGATTTCCTGGAGAATACAGCTTTCTACTGTATGGTTAATGAAATAATCGCTCAAAAGCTTCCAATGTGACGCTTCTGTCGTAATCCAATCAGGTTACATAGGTCCTAAACAAGAAAGATATTTTCCACATCTGGAAGTCAGCAATTTAGCAAGTACTGCACATTATTAACCAATTCAGAGCCCACTTCCCAGGGGAATTTTTTTTTGAAGTTTAAGTGTTCTTAACCAATGCTCTGCTGTTTTGTTAATCAAAAAGCTGGTTTACACTGCACATAATTGGAACTAATATAGAAGTAAATAAAGACAGCCAAATTCGAGGATGCTGAGCACAGGCATTTATCGGGAAAGGAAGAAATCTCTTAGCCTCCAATGGTTCAGGCTCAATTTCTTAAAGAACTGAGGGGTTTTTTTTTGTTTTTTTTTTTTCTTTAAGAGTGAAAGTGCTTGTGAACCTCAGAGAACAAATAAACTTCCAGTCCCACAACCTTAGGGCTTCCAAGCAAAGGTAAAGGTAGAGGTGTCAAGAGGACTGAAGAGTAGCCTCATGCCATTTTTTTTTTTTTCTGCTTTAATATTGTTAACATATTACAGCCCCCTGTTTTCAGTCTGATGAAATCTGAAACAAATAATACCCTGATCCAACACTAGACTTTTACTTATATTAAGATAAACTGCTTTGAACTGTGCTTTGAATGTGTGCCTAAAGCAAGACTTTGAATGTAAGAGTCACTGGCAATTGCACTCAGAGGAGGGAAAAGCCACCACATGGGTTGCCACATCCACACTCCCAGAGGTGAACGGCTTTGTATTTTGTGTGTTTATTTTTATTTTTTTTGGGGGGGAAGAGGGGTGGGATAGTCACCAGCAAGACCACAGCCAATTCTTACTTTAGGGTGCAAGAATGTCAGTTCTCACAGTTGGTTTCAGACTCACCTCTTTTCTTAACTTGAATATTTATTACAATGAGAATAGCTGGATAAATTAATCTTCTGCCCACCCCATTACAGATAAATTATCTTAGAAGAGGAGCAGTCAAGCTCGTCAGTCTAAAAACTAATAATAAAAAAGAAAATTAAAGATTTCCAACATGGGTCAGACACATTTTCAATTTACTGTTTTACATTTCTTTCAATATTTTATATATGTATACATATATTACATATGTGTATGACTTATCAAGTCCTTTCTCTGAGATTTGTCTCTATTAATATCCTTTCTTCTTCTTCCCACTCCCCCCCCCATTTAAAAAAAATTGGAATTCAGCTTTCTCTAGAAGTTTGCCTTTCAGCCGCCCCGCTCCCATTCCAGAGGAAGTCGAAGCCCATTGCACTGGGTGATCTTGGCAAGAACCCCCTCCGGGAGCCCAGGTAGCCACTGGGGACACACACACACTCACAGGCAAAACTTCAGGTCCAAGGACCCAGTGGAATGGCTAACAAGTCACTTGTCTTTATCATCTATATTAATGTCAGGTCATCTAGGATCTGACTTACAAAAAAGGCCAAAAAGACTCTCAAGTATTTCCACTAAAAACACCAAATCATTTGATTACTCTGGGCTCAGTACTTATTCAAGTGGCAGCAGGCAGCCCCAACACTTAGCACTGGGAGTTCCGACATGCAAGTATTTAACATGGGGTAGAACAGCAACCTTCCAGATTCCCTTCAAGGTGGCTATTTGGAGGAGGCAAGGTTAGAGTCCCTGCGAGGGGTGCGCACCCGGGTAGGTTGCCCCCCCAGCCCACGCTCGGCACGCCCCTGGCACTCCCCTCCCCATCTGCCCCGCAGGGTTCCCACCAACGCAGAGGCGGTGGGATCGGAGAAAGCCGGAATATAAATTTGTCCCGAACACTCCCTTAGTCCGAAGGCCAGGTCGGGGACAATGGGGATAGTGGGAGGGGGTTGCAGAAGCTCAGGACGCAGGGAAAAGTCGAGACTGAGAGAGAGAGAGAGAGAGAGAGAGAGAGAGAGAGAGAGAGGGAACTGGGGGCTGCTATCTTTAGGTTCCTCGCACAGCAAAGCAACTCCTGCAAATGAATCGCTCCTTCCCCGTCTTTCTTCTCCATTAATAATCCATTTCGAGATTAGCACAGACCAAGGGGATTAAAACAACAGATACATGCAAATGTGAAATAATATTGCAATCGATATTGGAGGGAGAAAAAGAATTCTTTAGGATTCCTTTGAGTAAAACAAACTGCCTCCCTCAGGATTCCCTCCACCCAGGCAGGGTGAGAAGATGCACTTTTGTTTTCCTATTACCTCCAGCCGGGACCTGGTGCATGTCCCCCCATTCACCTCTCAGTCTGTCAATTTCCTCAACTTGCACAGCTTCCCCCCCCCCCCCCCCCCGCCTCTGCCCCCAGCTCCGCTCCCGGGCCCAGATGCCCGAAGAGATACAAAGTTTCTGCTCTTGAACACACAGGCTGTAAAAGGAATTCGAATTTGGCCACAGCTAAATATTTTTTTTTTTCAAGCAAATTCTGTTTATTTTGTACAATGTGGAGAAAATTTTTTAGAAAGGAACTTATTCTCGTTTTGAAACAGAATTGATCTTTCCTCTGGAGGAATTATTTGGAGCCCGTGTTGTCACACAGGAGGTGGGCAACTTCTTAGTGCAAGCAAAGGGTGATAAGGGGTCCCCTGGATTGGGAGTGTGCGGAGGGGGTTGGGGGCGGCAGGGGTCCAAGCCAAGCCAAACGGTTTTCTCACGTGCAAAACTCACAATCCAATCCTTTCGGAGTTGAGCCTAGGATGGGGGGGGGGGGGGAATCAGGAGCATCTCTGAGAAGCCCTTTCAAACAAAATCAAAACAGGACTAGAGAATCTCAGACAGTCCCTAACATCCCTGCTGGGAGGCCCGCGGGCTGTGGAATCTCGCACGTCACCTGGCCCCAGCAGCGCAGCCAGCTGAACGGTTTATTTTATTTTATTTTATTTTTTTTTTTTTGAAGTTAAGGCTGAAATCTCGGCTTCAGGGCTTTTGCCGACGTCTCCTCCACTGACAGGAACCAGCAAACTTCAAGACTCAAATGAGCGTCTTAATTTATTGACGCAGAGCCGCTCTGCTCGTTGCCCCCAGTTCTCCGCGCGCTCCGCGCCCCGCGCCCCAGCTTCGGTCCCGCGTTTGATCTCCCGGTAAGGCCCCGCCGCCCGGCGGAGGAGCGGGGGGGGGGGAGGCCCCCGCGCGCCCCCCCGCCGTCCCGCAGACCTGTCCGCGCCCCGCGCCCCCCGCCCCGCCGCGCGGTCAGCTGACCCGGCTCGCGCGCCGGCCCCCGCCCGCCGCCCCGTTTCCGGCCCGGGGTCCGCGAGCCGCGCGCGTCGCGGGAGCGCCGCGGCCGGGAGGTGATGCTGGGGGCTGATTACCATGAGAAAGGCTGTGCCTGGAAAAGCCGCCTCCACGCGACTGTCAATCTCGCTAAGGAGGAGAGGGGGTGGTGACGGAAAGGGGCCCTGGAGGAGTCACCAGAAAACTTGGAGCGAGTTGGACGCGACGCAGGCCCGAGGAGGTGGCTTTCGCCCGAAGTTGGGAGGCGGCGGGCTCGGGGCGCGGCCGCCGCCGCCTCGCGGGGACTGGAACCCCAAACCCTCTCCCCTCCCCCTCCCTCCCGCGCGCCTTTTCAGCCCTTCTTGCCCTTTCCCCTTATTTTCTTGAAATTCTTTCCCAGTTGCATTTCCTGCATTCTCCTTTCTTTCTGTTTGATCTCTGCCTTTTGCAATCTCTTGTTTTGTTTCTTAACAACCTCTCTTCT
This sequence comes from Miniopterus natalensis, assembly GCF_054644295.1. Taxonomy (NCBI): domain Eukaryota; kingdom Metazoa; phylum Chordata; class Mammalia; order Chiroptera; family Miniopteridae; genus Miniopterus; species Miniopterus natalensis. The sequence goes on along the minus strand of NC_142088.1, from coordinate 61,104,112 downwards.
CCCTCGCTCGCTTTTCTGCCTCCTTTCTGTGTCCAGATTTATCATTTCGTTTTGCAAACACAATGTTAAATATGTAATTAATCTACCAGCAGGAGGTCAGGGACACCCTGACTAAAATAACTCCTTGGCTCATCAGAGAACAAGTTCACCAGGTGTCAGTGAAAAGAAAAAATAATAATAATAATAATAAAGGTATAAATCAGTCATCTCAGGAATCATAATTCCTTCTTATTCTGAATTATCATATCAGCTCAAATTGACTTTCAAAAATACAGAATCTTCCTAAAAATGATTAAGACTTGGAATAGGGAACTTCTTTAGAATTAAGGCAATGTGAAACACTTTCTCATTATTAGTGATGTTTTAACAGTGTTTAACAGACTTTAGAATTACAATAGGTAATTTAAGGAAACTTAAACTGGGCTTTTTCCTTTCATGACTCTCTGGAAAGTGTAGAAAATCTCCCAAAGTACCTCCCCACCCCCTACTCAAGATCAGTCTATTGGAGAGAAACATCACCTCATGCTTTCTGTACATGCTAAGCAAAGGCACAGCTTGAGTTGTTGGGTTGTTTCCTTGGCCAGGTTGCCTCATTACCTAACAAGTTAGTGAACATAGATAGGGCTGCTTGTGTCACGAATGTGGCTTTGTTTTGTTTTGTTTTCCCTTTTTGTCTGTCTTTCATTCATTTTGGGCATTCATTTGTTCCCTTCTTAAAATTCAGAGTTCGCACTTGTTTACACTTTGTTTACCTTGTTGAATTTTTAAAATTTGTTAGAAGTCAATCGAACACGTATATGAAGCCTTTTTTAGGCCAAGAAAAATAAAGATGCATTTGAAAGATGCCTTTTATGCTTCATAATTATTAATTGACATTTTATGATGAATAATTAATCATTTGAATAATTTTGGTATCTCTGATCTGAACACATATTTGCATATCTAATGTTTGATTTTTAACTGTGTTTTTGAAAAAAAAAATGTTCATTCTCTTAGGATGAAGAAACAAAGTAACATTTAAATGTAAGCTTTCTCTTCAGCACTTGTAAAAGTTTATTTATTGATTCGAACTATTCTTTCTATATATCCATAAAACTTAACAATTTTTAAAGCATTTACACATAGCAATCACATACAAACATGTGATAGAACTGCAGTTAATTAGGAAAGGCAATACCCTGTATAAAATCGAGTCACTCTCTTCCCTGAGTGCAGAGGTGTGTGTGAATTATACACCATATTTTCTTACTAGAATTTGGTCATAGAACTTTTTGGTTATGTCTGTGTATACATGACCAAAGTAAAATATTGAGACAACTGACAAATTTCAGACCTGGTATTTAAAGATAATTTTTTTTTCATTTTTAACGTATTAATATGTGGGCAGGTTTAAAGTTATTTTAAAATTATTAAGCAAGCATATCCCTGATATTTTTATGCCTTGTGTCAGTTGAAGCCCAAAGTAGCTATTTTGAATAGCAATCCTGCAGATCCCCACTTTTATGATTAGGTGATTTTCTCTAAGTTTGTTTCCTTACCTACAATGTGGGTGTACTAATAGTGGCCATTCCTTAGGGTTTTACAGAAAATTAAATGAAGTAATACATGAAACTTCATTGTAGTGTAGCTTTATTATTATAATGAAAAGTTGAAAAAATAACGTGGAATATACAGATCGATTAAAAACAATATAAATTCTTTATGACTTCCAAAAAAGACTATTTACCTTTTGGTATTATTCATAATTTTTCTATTGAGAAATGAGAGCTGTGTCATCAAGTGAAGAAATAAAATGAAAAGCATCATAGGATTTATAGCTGGTTTACAATTCTTTAGACTTGTTCAAAGGATGCATAGCCACAGTTGTGAAAATAAGTACAGTATTTTTTTCTTCTGTTCAGCAGTTAATTTATTGTATTGGATATGGTCATAGTTTGGTTACAAATACCAGACTTCTCTTAGTCCAAGTGTATGAACTTGAAGTTTCTCATGTTCTTTAGTAACGCATTGTCTTTAAGTGTAAGGGTTAAATGTGCAAAAGCTCAGAAGTGGTCTTGAGTAAGACTTGTGAGAAAAACGGGCCAAACTTACAAATTTGGAGACCAGGAATTTGGCTGTCAAAGCACTGTTTGCTGTAAGACCATTCATAATGAACTGAGCATTCCCCTTTGGAACTGTAGCTATCCAGGGGTCTGCGCTAACTTTAAGTACCTACACTGGGGAAGAGAATCAGTTTATTAAATGGAAAATGATATTTTTGAGTCTCTTAAACATCTACAAGGCCAGATTTTTTCTTTATTTTTACACAAAAGCTGAACAATCAATGCAAATGCTAAAGGGAAAAACTGTTGAGATATTTAATCCCAATACAGATGAATTTTTGTTGTTGTTTTTTAAGATTCCTCAAAAGCATTTAAAGGTGTCTAACTTGTTTCCTTTCTCAAAAGATCCATGCTTTTTGCAGGTCAAAACTACCAAAAGGGCCATTTGGACATCAGCCTATGGGGCTTGGAGTGCCCCGTGCCTTTTTCTTTTTTCCATTTTAAAGGGAAATGGAACTAGAAATTGTTTGCACCGACAAATTGTCTCGTGACCTGGGCAAAACTTCATGCTACCTTGTGATCTTTGAGAGTCCTTATCCTGTTAAAAGGTCCAAATTAGAAACTTTGTACTCTACTCAGTTCTAATTTTGCACTGGGGAGATTTTTTCCCCCCAGAGTTGTTTCAGGCACTTCAATATAAAAACTTCACTCTCAGAAATTATCCTCTCCATGATAAACACAACTATGAAATAATAATAGCTAAGAAAAACAACCCTCCCCTGCAAACCCAAACTGCTCCTCTAGGCCTGGCAGTTTTAGATGTGCCCTAGAGGGAATCAATGACTTTTCCTTGTATTCAAGTGTCTGATTCTTCTGTGGCCTTTAATCTGCCAGGTCCACCCTCGTGGCCAACACCATGTACATGTGACATCCAACATCCCCTCACTTTTCACAGACATCCTACTGCACCTCTCGTGCCCACGCGTTCCGCACACTCACTGCGATCCACACCCAGACATCGTCCTGGATAATTTAGTTAGTACTTGTCGCTTGGTTTGCCACTTGGACCTAACACTTAGGCTTATTTTTTTAGTTACAATATTGGCTCAGGTTGAATGCTTTCTCTGGCTTCGTTGCCTCTGGCTTTGCAGATAAAGTGGGTTTCCTAGTTCAGTCTTCTCTCTGGAACCCTAGACTAGGGAAAAGCTCTCATAAGCAGGTTCCTGCTAATTTTCCCTCGGCCTGTGTTGGGCCCAAGCATAGGACAAGCTAGTGATGATGGAGATATCACGACACAGGTATATCTGGGGATGATTTTTATTTTCTATGTAATTTCTTTGATCACTTGCTGACTGGGAACGGGACATCAGTATATTTGAACCTAGCTTCTGTATGTTCTTCTCGATGATAGCATATTATGGTGGCAAAGATAGAGGTTTTGGCATTAGATAAACTGGATTTGACTCCCTGTTTTGTGAATACTAATTGTGTTTTGAGGTCAAAATATTAAACCCCTGTGAACCCCATTTTTAAAATGAGCAAAAGTATTTAGATTTAAGCTGGTTGTGGTGAAAAAATATGGCAATATACGTGTAAAATCTGGTACAAATTAGGCATATCAATAAATAGGAATTCCTTCCCACGAATTAGCCTAAAAATATATGAAGTTAACTTAAGGAAAACCAGTAGATGTAACATGTGTTCTAGGTGATCTTTATTTTAAATTATTTTCTCATTATTTATTTAATTATGGTATGATTTTATTAGAAACTATTTAACTGGTTCTTGCATTATACAGAAATTAATGCTGATAACAAAGTTGGAAAAGTAATACAGAATTTCTTAATTTGTAGTAGAAAAGGTAGGGCGTTCATGATATTAAGCACCATGATACTAACCTCTGAGATGAATAGATGTACGTTACAATTTGATTATATATTTTACACTTCCATTTACAATTGTGAGGAAAAAATATTTCCCCACATAATTCTCTCTCTCTGAGTTGGCACAGGAGGAAGCACTCTTGTAGCCAGCTGAGAGCGGTCAAGAAGTGCTAAAGATCCTATTTGTTCAAGGTAAAAAAAAAAGAGAGAGAGAGAGTGTCTTAATACCGTTCAAAGCTCTTTACCTACTCTTACAAAAACTTAAGAGGCCTGAAGGAATTGGAGGTGGAGTAGACAGGATGGCATAGCGCTTAGAAAGTTTGTCTGCATTGTCTTCTCCCCACCCACCCACCCCAGTTGAATGCTGAAGAATGAACCCAGGGAAAAAAAGGTAAGAATATGTATGTAGTGAAGACATTGCTTCACACTCCTGCCTGCAAAATTGGGAGTCAGGTTGAGTCAGCAGGGCCCTGGCATGATTACTGTGTATGTGACTTTTCTACCCTATGCCCTAGAAAGGAGGGTGTCAGGGGAGGACTGGGCTGTGGACACAGGGAGCATATTGTTGCAATGGTTCTGCTACAGTGCAAACCAGGCTTCTCTTTCTCTCTCTGGAACTAACTTTGCTACACATGCAAAAAAATCTGTTCCTATTAGGTTTTTCCTTGGCCATTGTGGAACCATAAGTATGGCTCCTGTGGCAAAGGGGTAATTTTTCTGGGTTGAGGGAAGCTGGCTTACCTATTGTTCTTGGCACATGGCTAGCACCCTTCTAGACAAGACGGACAGAACAAAGCTGAAAGTTCACAGAAAATACTTGGCCTTCTAAACCAAGAAGGAAAAAATTAAAACCCCATTCTTTCAAAGCTTAATTTATCTATCTACTAAGTATTTGGAATTTTAGTTTTGAGAAATCAGCATGATCCTGAGCTATATCATTATCTATTATCATTTAGCAATTTATAAGGGATGCTGCAAAAATATTTCCACCAGTTTGCTGTAGTTTTTCTGTAAGAATGATCTAAATTGAAGATTTGCTTCTATTGGGGAAGATTTTTGTGCAGTTGAAGGAAATGTTCAGGGTTAGAAGAAATATGCTTATGAATGTCATTTGGGATCACATTGGACTCTGAATTTGGGGCAAAGTAATGCTTGTTATGAGATCGAAGAAAAATACACCATATTTTGGAGGTTTTTAACCATTGCTTCATTTAGAGTCTCGAAACAGTAATGTATTTGACAAAGAAAAGCAATCCCCACTGATATGTCTTTCTTAATCCTCTGGAATAGTGCCTATTATATAGTAAATATTTGTTGTTGTTTGTGGAACCTGCCATTCATTAAAAAGTTTTAAAGGTAAGGAAACTGATCTATTTCACACTCGTAATGGCTTGAGATAAGAATGATGATAGATGAGGGTCGCAGGAGGGACCATGGACACTCAGACCCACACAACCTCTTTTTATCATGTTATATTTCCAATTAGGTAACACAAGTTGTTTTACTTTGCCTCTTCTGTGTCAGCTTACACATGGCCTTAAAAAGGAGGAGCGATGCAGAATTTTGCGTATATATTTGTCTTTACCTTTCAATGGCTCTAATGAATCTTTTCATGGTTTATTTTTAAGTAACTATATTAAAATGTAATAAGAGGTTTTCTCTGAAAAAAGAAATCTTGAGAAAACGGAGTGGACTAGAAGTATTTGCTTCTGAAGGCAAGTGTGAAGTTGTAACTTAGGATCAGTGGTGCCCTCACCTTCCTAAAACCCCAAAATAGCCAAAGAAAGAAAACAAAGATGGGGAATTTTGTTCCATTTCTCTTTCAACAGGCTAGATTTTCCTGCTAGCAGCTTCATTTTCATGTGGAGAAGTATTCTAACTGATTGCCCAAAGGTATATGAAAAGTGTGAGCCCTGCTTACAATGCTTTCTCCAACACCTTTCCGTCTCTCTTCTTCCCTCTGCTTTAGGCTCTATGAGGCCCTCACCTCTTTTTACTTTTCTTTTGACACTCTTTATTTAGAGGAAAGAACTATCTTTCAAAGATAGCCTGTCCACAGCCTTCAACAGGCTTAGCTTTGAAATAATAAGATGTGACCCTAGGATTTGAAATGTCCACTGGGCTGCAGAAGATTGCCTGAAGGAAACAGACTGTTTACCTGAAATATGTGATGAAGTTGGACAGTTCAAAACTTTTGCTGCACACCCAGTGCCTAGCATGGAGTCTGGTGCACGAAAGGTGCTGAATAACGTGTCTTGAATGAATGAAAGCATGCATGCATGAATAATGCTGCCAGACTAAAGGCAACAGATGTCATTTGTTCCGCATGGGGGAAAAAAAAGGAAAAAGGCATTAATGTAGGTGTAAAAATCACCTGTAGTCACAAACAGGATTCTGATACTATTTTTGAATTCTGAGTATGATATTTTATTTCCAAAATGAAATACCTAAACCACTTACAAAGCAGTAGAGTTGTAACAGTCCCTCAGTCACTCACTTGCAAAGGAAATTTTCAATACAAATAAAGTCATACATATTTATACTAGGGTAATTCAAAATAACTTCCTCACATAAGCACAGCTACGTTGAAATAAAATCTTGCCAACACTTCTGAGTACATTAAGGGGAAAAAAATGCTCCCCATAGCGTCCGAACTATTTAAAAAATCTTCCCAGCTTCTTCAACATACATCAGTTATCTCTCTTCAAATCACTGACAAGAACTTAAAAACTGCTTCATCAGAACAACTGTTACCCTTTCTCATACTCTTAACTAGAACCTGATCTTCTAAAAAGGACCATATTTACAGCTTCTTTTGAAATTTTGAAACCATTTGGCTGATATGTTTTTGCTACATTTTCTCTGCCTGATTTAATTACTAGGGACATTTGCATGAAAACAGGAGGATAGGGACATAAGATTTTTGCCTTATGAGTTCATCTGTTTCTGATGCTTATTCCCCACCTGAGACCAGTATCTATTTTATTACAACTGGGAGGCCAGGAGCTAGATTGGAAATGATTAAGAAGTTGTTGGAAGTGAAATAAAGTTCAGAAGAAGGGACTTGGGAGGCTAAGGGATTGGTGGATGATATGATAATACATTTTCTTCCAGGTTACTTACTTACAAGAGATACCAGTGTAATTAGCTTAGTTATTAATAATAGGAAGGAGCAAAGGGAAGGCCAGACATTACAAGCATGGCCATTTGGGCAGCTTCAGGAGGAAGCTGCAACTTTTCACTCCCCAGGGAACCACTGGTGCATTTCCTGCAAATCACTGGGGGAAGGGGTCCAACAAAGGGGAAGATGGACACATGGGGAGTGATCTAGGGAAGGTGCCTGTCAGTCTAACCTGGAACAAAGTTCATTGGCTAGAGAGGGTAGAGCCAATGGAAGCTGGTGAAAATTTGGAAATACATAACCCCCCAGACAAAGGAGTTGGCTCTTTTGGCTCTTGCGGCTCTCTTGCATTTGCCCGTGTTCTCTCCATAGCCATGTGGCCCTAGAGCTGGGAACACAAACTAAGCTAAGCTGATGCTGGACTGGAATGTAAAAATGTGTAACGGAAACACCGGCAACGGCTTTGCTCCTAGCTCTGCTAAAGGCAAAATGGGACTTTTTTCTTGGTGAAATGGAGAGAAATGGGACCTTGGAAACCCAGGGGTTTGATTCCACAGAAATAAAGCTTCCTACAATACCTCATTCTCCTGTGCAAATCTCAGAAAATTCCTTTTCTTGTGACATTGCAAGAACCCCACTTCCACAGGCAACAGGTAGGGACACAGAGAGCTCCCCACTGATAACAAAAGCAGTCTGTCATGTCAGTGACACATGCTGTTGCTATTAAAAAGGTTAGAAAACTACAGAAATATCCAACACTTTAAAAAAGTTTAGGCTTCTTTAAGAAAACCATGCCTGGGCAGTTACTACTCTGTCACAGGTGTGGGCAGGTATCAGAGAAACCAATGAAGGAATCAAGGTCATGTGTGAAATCTAGAGAAGGCCACTAAAGTTGGAAAGGAGGTAAAGTAAAATGTTCCACTAATTCTGATCACCTTGCAGATGCTTGTGGTTTTTTACAAAAGAATCAGAGTAGACTATTGGGATGACTTCTCAGCATCTTTACCTGAAGGTCAGTGGGTGTGTAGATATGTACATATTCAAAGCTGAAGTCATAATCTTCTTCCAACTTCTCACTGTCTCCCATATCCTCCAGCTTGCTGAAGGGCACCATTGTCCATCCAGCCTTCTAAGCCCAAACCCTGGGTTGACCTTGGATTCCTCCCTCTCTCTTTTTAGCCTTCATATTCCAACACTCAGCAAGTGCTAATGATCTTACCTCCACAAGTCCCTCAAAAAATGTGCTCCAATTCCTCAAATCCTCCACACTTACACCCTAACCCTATTTCAACTGCCCTATTTCATCTCTGGAAGACCCATGCCACCTCCTAACTGACGTTCCTGTTTCCAGTCTCTCCTCCCTCATATCTATTCTCCACACCATCGCCAGAGTGTGTGAGTGATCTAAAACTGAAGTCTGCCTGTGTCACTGCTGAGCACAGAAGCCATCAGCAGTTCCCCATTACATACCTGCTGTTTCTCAAATTCAGGTAACCCTAAGGATGGGTGTTAAATACTCATAAATACTGTTTTGAAATAATGATACTTCAACTTAAACTTTTTTCATTTCCCTTAGTTTTGGGTAAAATTGAAAATGAAGAAGCTGGGCTGTGTTCATCTTGCCTGTCCCTTGGTTTGAGTTACCCCAGTGTGAGGGGCACAGTGCCAATGTGACAAACCATAGGTTCTTCAGCAAAACACCTGAGGCCCACTTAAGGCCTACATCTCTTCATTCTCCTCTCCCACTGCTCTTCAAATGGCATATTACGCTTTTGTACTGTTATTTGTATTTCCCCTTGAACAAACCATGCTGTTTCCACTGTTAGGGTGTTTGCCTAGGCTATTTACTCTATCAGGAATATTCTTTCCTATTTCCTTTATTGGCCGACTTCTCTGTTGATTCTTTAACTCAGCTCACATGTCATTTCCTTCTGGAAGTTTGAAGTTGGCTCTTCTGTGTCCTCATAGCACTTAACACTCTGCCTGGAGTCACTCCTTTATAGGTGTTCTCTCAGCTAGAATCAAGCCTCCATGAGGCCAGGGACACTACTAGCATTTACATCTTTATACTCTACGTGAGCTGAGTGTTGTATCCCTAACCCCCAATGTGATGGTATTTGGAGGTGGGACCTTTGGGAGGTAATTATGTTCAGATGAGATCATGAGCATGGGACACCCATGATGACATTAGTGTCCTAATAAAGAGTGACACAGAGGGATCTTGCTCTTGCTACATGCCTGCACCATGGAAAGGCCACGTGAGACCACAACAAGATGGTGACTGTCTACAAGCCAGGAAGCCAGTTCTCATCAGGAACCAAATCCACCAGTACCATGATCTCAGACTTCCCAGCTTTCAGAGCTATGAGAAATAAATGTTGTTTAAGGCACCCAGTTTATGGCATTTTGTTATAGCAGCCTGAGCACTAAGACAAAGCACTAATATGGATCCCAATAAGTACCTGGCACATAGTGGACACTTAAGGATCATTTTAGAGCTGAATATAAATGTCATGGTGCAAACTAATTTCCATCACTGACAACAAACTCCAAGTACATGCACACTCCACTGAGAACACAGTCAGCCTCGGGGAGGCTACAGCCCTCCCACGCTGCATAGGAAGAGGGTACACCAAAGTTGGAAATGTCTCATTGAAATTTTTGAATCACTTGCATTTAGTTTAGATGTGCATCTGCAAATATATTAAAATAAAAATACCTTTCACATGCAAAACATTTTCACATTTCAAAGCTTTCACACATGCATTTTCTTCCTTAATCCTCACAATAAACTCTCAAGGTTAGCAGATATTATTATGTCCAATTCGGAAAAGCAGGAAATTAAAATTCTGATGGAGTAATATAAAACAATCCCACCAATTTGCGAAGTCTGATGTTTAAGATGTGGAAATATATTTGTGAAGCTGGTAAAGGACAAATATTGTTATTCTTATGTGACAGATGGAGAAATAGGGTGTTGAAAGAACTGGTTGAGAGTCACAGAGACCACCATGGAAGCAGAAATTGAACTCAGTGCCCTGCGACTCAGTTTAGTCCTGATATAGCCACTCGTTCAGAGAAATCCCACATGAATACATGTTAGAAAAGATGAAACTGGAAGGAATTGTGTTTTCTCTTCTTTTCCATAACTGGTTTGTCACTTGTTAACTACACAAAGATACAAAACCATAAACACACTTGTCCACAAGAGCAGTTTGGGAGCTAAATAGGAAAGTTAATTTGGTTTATTTCGGATAAAAGTGTAGGGGCCACAGGGATCATACAAAGACTGAACATTTAAGATTTTCTTTCTTTTGCCATGAAGTCATAAAATTCTTAGTTTTAACTAAATATAGTAAGACTGTGTAAATATATGTCACCACCAATTTTCCAGAATTATTTTCTGATAAATATAAGTCCCAAGAAAATGAAAATTTTTTATGTTTCTGTTGTTGAATGAAATACTACTTCCACTAAGAGGCTGGTTTTTACTTTTCTTTACTCAGAATTTTATGAAGCAAATTTAGCAGATACTCTTGAAGGGAGAAAAATTTCACAAAAATTAAAATGATACATAAAACATATTATTTAATATATTTGTGCTTTAATTCACTGTTGAGAGGCCAGTGCTACAAAATAAATTTTGCATATACTATGAAGCAACACCTGAATGCAAAGATACTTATAATCTCTTCCCTACTTACCCTTAGAAATTGGTTAAGCAGTTTTTTTTCAAAATATGCTTCTGTGCATGAATATGTTAAAGTTAAAATGTGCTGGCTAATGCATCGGTGTTATCAGCCAATTAATACATTCAAATCTGCGAGGGCATTTCATTTCCTAAGCTAATGGATTGCTTGACAATTATACACATGTATCACATATTCATTCTCTTAAAGAAGGCTTATTAATTCCCTACTGTGTGCTGGGCACCATGCTGGGAATAAGAATACAGCAGTGATCAGGACAGACCTAATCCTTGCGGGCTGGCGGGGAAGACAGACGGCGTATGATGAATGCTATTGGGAGTGGAGAAGGCAGGCCCATCTAGCCAAATGATAGCTACAAAATAAAGTGAAGGCGAGAGTAGATCTTCCTAATGCACAAAAGGTCAGGTCTCTGAAATCCATCAAACAGCACTGAAATTAGTTTAAATCACCTGCGACGGGCTATTCCCCTTCCAGGCTGGGCTGAAGGCCCGTTGGACCTCAGAGTAGGCTGGAAGGGAGAGGGGGGAAGGCCCAGTGTGAGAGCTTCAGAGCGGGAGGCCAACAATCCAACCACAGTACCATAGCTAAAGGGCTTTGGTGCACAAAGCTCTCAAGTGGCTGACGTCAGGATCCAGGGTTCATTCTGGTGAGTGTTCTTGCCAGCTATGAGGCAATGTCTCTTACTTTCTGGGGGTTCTGCCTTGGCTGTTATAGGGCCCCAATTGGCAGCTGGGTCTCATGGACAGCTCTAGCCCCCAGACAGGGAGACATTGGCAAAGGCTAGACAGATTATCAGGGGAGCAACTGGGGTTCAGGCCAGGGCATTTGTTCCAGCGGAGGACCAAAGTGCACAGCGGGCACCATAGCAGATACAGCGAGTGACCAGAGGGGTTCGGGGCCTGCGGGCCGCTCCTCAGGGGCTTTTCAGGTGCCCGAGTCCTCCAGGTGACGGGCTCAGCGCAGCAGAGTCTCTCTCTCCCGATACCCTCTTCCTGCCACCAGTGCCCGCCTCGCCAGGGTTTGTCTGTTGATATTACAATACTGTCTCTTATGCCCAAATACTGCACGAGACTTCTGCTTGCAACAAGAACAAATAAGAGTTTTGAATGTGAATTTGGCTTTTTTATTGGGAAATAATATTTTCCGTAATTGTCAGTTGATTAAAATATACCTAAGGCTTGGGGTTTATTGCTGCAAAAGATGTGATGCTTGAAATTAAAACAAATACAAACAAATAACTTTAATAGTTTGATTTATGTATTGATTAATGGTGGTAATCTTTTTTTTTTTACAAAAAAAAATAGTAACAAAAGTATACAGAAGTCTTTAATTAGTGAATATACGAATTTTGTTTCCTTAAGTATCTTTACTCTTTACTCTTGAGATAAGTAAAAGCACATGTGCACCCGTTGTTACCATGCAGTGGGTTAGGTCTTTTAAAATGAACCCAATAGATATAAGCTCATCATTGTTTATGTTTTTTGCTCAACTTTATTTTTAAAAAAAATCACATAGAACTTTATTTTCTGTTTGAATTTAAGTTCATTTTATTTCTTTTTTAAAAATCCTCACCCAAGGATATGTTTATTGATTTTAGAGAGCGAGGGAGAGAGAGACGGAGACAGCGAGTGAGAGAGAGACAGAGAAACACTGATCAGTTGCCTCCAGTTGTGCCCTGATAGGGGATCGAACCCACAACCTAGGTATGTGCCAGGACCAGGAATCAAACCTGCAACCTTTTTTTGGTGTATGGGACTACGCTCCAACCAACTGAGCCACCTGACTGGGGCAAAGGAAGTTCATTCTTAAGCCTAGGTGCCCAGGCGTATTTCTTTTAAAAGCTGAGCTAGGCAGAACAGGTTTTAACTCGACCACTTACCAACTGGGCAAGTGATTTTGGCCGAGTCACTTAACCTTTTTGGGCCTTGGTTTCTACATCTGTAAATAAATATAAGATAATAGCACCAACCTAATGGGATCATGATGTAGAGCAAATGAGACAGTGGGGATCCAAGTGCCTGTTAACCGTCAAGAGCAAACGCAGGTGTTCGGTATTTATGCTCAGACGCAGGTTATGCCCTCCTCAAGCAAGCCAAAATGTGAGCGCATTCAGACGCTCAACCAGTTCCTGAGGCAAGAAACGGCAACAAGGCAAAGCCTCAGCGAAACTCTTGGCCTCTCACCAATCCTCTACAAAATCTTTCCTCAGTGCATACAGTATTTTAAAAGATGGGGAAAGATAAAATAAGGAAGAGAACGGCTTTTTTTCTCTGACCGTTAAAACATTTTTTCTTCCCAAAGAGCTCAGCTATAGAAACTGGAGGCCTGACTCCGTTTTGAAGGTGGCCATTCAAAGCACTGTCTAGAATGTTGTATTTATGCAAGTGAGGTGCCATGAACATGTACTCCTATCAGACAGAGGTGGACATGAGCAGAACAAGCTTGTTCACAAAGCCCTGCCCTCCGCTTGGCCATGGGGCTGATGTCTGCGCATGAAATGCTTCCTTGAACAAAAGTTGAAACTTGTGTGTGTGCACGTGTGTGTGACTGTGTATTTAACATGTAAAGGAAGAACGAAAGCGAGACACCAAACTCTTTCATGGACTCACATTTAGGGCCAAATTTTAATAACACAGCTGTCCAGATGTGAGACACTAATGAGAACATAAGGAATTCCTGGATAGAAAAGGGATGGTTGGCCCAATGGCCTGTCTCCTTCAAGTTTATTGCAACACACCTCTCAGTGTTGTCAGCATATCTTCCACCCCTTCTGCCTACATAAACATGTCCAGCTGTCTCTTAAACTCATTTTTACTTTATGTTTCACTCAATGGACTTATTTGGTAATTTGCAGTGTTTTCCATATGCTGGTGGATCTTTGGATGAAGTCGTCCCACATTATCACTACTTCTTAACTAATTACATGAAATGTTCAATAATAAAATGTTTACGGCAGACAGCAATGGAAGTTTGGAAGAAATCAACTGAGAAAACAAACAAACCTGTAATAAATTTAGAAAGAAAATAACTATCCTTTTGCTAACCTATGTTTTAATCTTTTTGATGTGAAGATGTAGATGGAGAGTGATTAAAGTGGGTAAGTATAAAAACTTTCTTTTTCTATATTAGTCCCATTGACAAAATTCTTTGCAAGAAGAACATGCTAAGCTCGATTGATGTAATAAAAAAGGGATTTGATGTTTTATTTTGGTTGGGTTAAAGCCATATTCTAGGTAATATTTTTATTTCCCTAATTATATCAGCATTTCAGGCTAACATAAATTTGACTTGCATTATTAAAAAAATTAAATTGGTTCTCTGAACCAGTGTAGAGATGATTTTCCACTAAACACTTTTCCCAGAAACTTTTCAAATGACTGAAGACCAACGGCCGTGGGGTGAACTTTTAGGTTGACTGTGGGAATTCTAGTTGGAAAATACACCTGAAACTTCCTTTGAGATTCAATTGGAGCTCAAGGAAGTGGAAATAACTGGGTTGCTGAGGAGAACTAATAAATAATTAGTATATACTTTAGTTGAATATTTTACATTTTCGAATGCCATTATTTAAAAATGATTTCAATATATGTATGTTTATTTGATGTACTTATGTAGAGATTATACATCAATTTTAGTTTTTTATTGACAAATATGTAAGATGAACAACTCACCCTGGCATTTCCTGGTTTTAGCCCTGAAAGTCCCACTTGCTGTGAAATCCCTCAGCTACCTGCAAACAGACACTTCACAAACACATATTTAAAAAAACTTGCCCAGCCGGGTGTGGCTCAGCGGTTGAGCGTCGACCTAGGGTCCAGGCGATCGGGGTTCGATTCCCGGTCAGGGCACATGCCCGGGTTGCGGGCTCGATCAATGACTCTCTCATCATTGATGTTTCTATCTCTCTCTCCCTCTCCTTTCCTCTCTCTGAAATCAATAAAGATATATTTAAAAATTAAAAAAAAAAACCAAACAAACCTTAAAATAATTTGCCCCTGAGATTTGCTGGGCTTTTTGTTCTGCCTACTCCTCAGGCTCTGGGAGCTCAAAAAGTAAAGAGTTACGTTAGCATTAAGGATTCTGCTCTCTTGCTCTAACAGCCTATGTTTTGGTGTCAGCACCTTGGTGATATGGTGAAAGATGATCCATGCGATTTTTTCTTTTAAATTGTTTCCAAGTTTGGACAGATGATGGTTTACTTTAAAAAAAAAAAAAAAAAGAGTTGGAAAATCAAACCTATTTTCTTCTAAACTTTTCTTCCCCAAGTCACTTGCTCTCCAGACACATTGTAAGATACATCCTGAATCTAGCACCTTGAATGATCTCCAGAATCCCAGAAGCCTAAGCAATATCCTATTGTCCAGATAATTGTAGGAAAAAATGATCTACATTGAGTTATTTTAACCTTGTGTGCCTCACAATTAGAGGAATTCTGTAGTAGTTTGCTAATTTTAAATTTGTGGAGTGTGACTTGTGAACATTGTCAAGGAGGCGGTCTCAATAAAGAACATGCCTGAGTCCACTCCTTAATGATTTTTAGTTTCAACAAAACCCTTTATAGGATTCCTCTTCCTAACAACCGCTCTGCCAGGCATTGTGTAAACTAGCATTCTTCATGGTTAGATGATCTCATGGAAGGTGACCCAAAGATGTTAAACCCAGAGGAACATACCCAGCCACTTAGAATTTCTACATTTTTCATACGTGCCCTGTGTCTCTGTAATAGCACATTGCTCTGTGCATGTGTGCGTGCGTGTCTATGTAAACACATAGCATTTAGCTACAGAACATGTCACACATTTCTTTCCTGGTCACCATGCTGCATGACTGATCCATTTCATAGAATGTGTTTAGTATGGTTCATTGCCCACTGGTCTTATTATTTAACAATTTGCATTAAATTGAATTTTCTATTTACAGGTGTAAATGGAAATTTTGGCTTCTGAGAATTTATTATTTACTGGCTAGAGTGTTCTTGGTTGAATTAGCTCTGCCAATATTAGATTGTGTATACCTGGATTAGATTTGGGATATTTAATTGGAATAGCATCATAATAAGAACTTTTTTTGTTTTTATGGCTAAGCTTGAGCTACTGAAGCCAAATCAGTATCATTAGTCTAGGAGACATTTACCATAATTCTCTAGAGGTTTTAAAAGTATGTATGTGGCCCAGCTGGGCATGGCTCAGCGGTTGAGGATTGGCCTAGGATCCCGGCGACTGGGGTTCGAGTCCCGGTCAGGGCACATGCCCCGGTTGAAGGCTTGATCGCCAGTCAGGGATGTGCAGGAGGCAGCCGATCAATGACTCTCTCATCACTGATGTTTCTATTTCTCTCTCCCTCTCCCTTCCTCTCTCTGAAATCAACAAAAACATATTAAAATATATATATATATATGTGTATTTCTTGATGGATCAGAGGAAGTTAAATTAGTGGTAATATGTATAAATTACTCAAAAGTTCAAAAAGCTTGAAACGTTTATCACCTGCTATACCATTTTGTTGATAACTGGAAATTTCTCATTTTAAACTCTCCCGGCTTCCCACAGGCTCAAGAAACCAGTGCTTATTGACTGTGTCCTGTTTGCGAGGCTCTGACTATATGCTTTACCCGTCTTGCTTTATTCAGTCCTCAAAAAGCATCTTGTGAGGTGGGCATTACGTTTATTTTCATTTTACAGGAAGCAATGCTTAACAAAGATCACAAACTGGCCTGCACACATACCCAGTGAGTGATAGAGCCACTCCTGCTTTCCAGGCCTCTGCTATGTTCTGGGCCAACTATTCCAAACTCCACAGCAATGTCCTTCTGCCGCTGCCCCCAGGTCCAGCTACCACTCCAATGTCTCAGTGTTTCAGAAGATGTTAATACCATTCACTGCCTTGGGCTTGGACATAGTGTCCCACCCTTACCTTCTGTGTCTGACACACTCTTAGTTTTGCTCTTTGCTTCTTTTTTGTTCTTTTTGCATCTCCACCCCTGGAGTGGTCACCAACAGTCATACTGGATCTAGCAGAAGTCCAACCAAACTCCTAAGACATCGTGTATTCGTCTTTAATATTTTTATTTTTAACTTCTCTTTGTTTTTAAAACATCTTTATTGAGATATAATCCACATGCCACATACTTGACCCATTCAGAGCCTACAATTCAATGGTTTGTAGTATATTTACAGATATGTGCAGCCATCACGAGTCTGTTAGAATATTTTCATTACCACAAAGAGAAGCCCCATACCCTTTAGGTATTGCCCCCTCCTCCCATCCGTCCATCTCCCTCAGCCCTAATCGGCCATTAATCTACTTTCTATCTTTGTGGATTCGCCTATTCTGGACATTTTATATACATGGAATCACATAATCCTTGGTCTTTTGTAACTGGCTTCTTTTGCTTAACATAACGTATTCATAGTCCATCCACATTGTAGCCTGTGTCAGTGCTTCGTTCCTTCCCGTGGCTGAAGAGCATTCCACCGTATGGATATACCATCTTTGGCTTACTCATTCATCTACGGATGGAAACTTAGGTTGTTTCCACTTTTGGTGACTGGGAATAGTGCTGCTATGAACACTTGTGTACAAATTTTTGTTTGAAGACCCGTTTTCCATTCTTTTGGATATACACCTGGGAGTGTAATTGCTGGGCCTCTATTCTACATTTCACTTTTTGGGGAACTGTCAAACTTTTCCACAGCAGCGGTACCATTTTATATTCCCACGAAAAATGCATGATTCTGATTTCTCCACGTCCTTGCCAACACTTGTTATTTTCTGTTGTTGTTCTTGTTGTGTGTGTTTTTCTGGGTTTGTTTTTTTTTTTTTGGTTGTAGCCATCCTTGTGGGTGTTAAATGGCCTAGCTAATTTTTAAGATCATTTAAAGACTTTTCAAGAAAACTTTATTTTTTCCTCTCCTGTGTTCCCAAGCACTGGATTACACCTCCTTTAAATTATTTGCCACCATGTCCTGTGATCTCCTGTTCTCTTTCTCTGCCTCCTTAGCTCCCTCTTGACATCAGGATGCCTTTGTATTCCCAGGGCACAGTGTCCTGAGCTCAGGACAGGTTTGTTTTTTTAAAAAATATATATCTTTATTGATTTTAGAGAGAGGAAGGGAGAGGGAGAGAGAGAGAAGAAACATCAGTGATGAGAGAGTCATTGATCGGCCGCCTCCTGCACGCCCCAACTGGGGCTCGAACCCGCAACCCAGGCACTTGCCCTGACCGGGATCCTAGGCCAGTACTCAACAGCTGAGCCACAGCTGGCCAGGCCAGGCTTTTGAATGAATGAATAAAGGCATAGGAAAGTTGTGGGAGCAGGGAGTATTGAGAACTAACATTTCTTTATGATCACCTCCATCATGCCAGGCACTGTGTATCACTAACATATATTATCTCACTTAATTTTCCTAAGAATAGGAAGAATAAGGTGTTATGGTCTTCATTTCACAGAAGAAACTGGAACCAGAGACAATCTATTGTCACCCAACCACTGAGCATAGAGCCTGGCTTCAGAGCCAACTCTCTATATCCAAAACCTGTGTTAAATTCATAACATTACTACTCTTATTGCTACTATCATGAACTGCCTCCACTTATTGGATGCTCCCTGTGTGCCCCATACACCATGACACCTACTATCTAATTTAATAGACAGATATTATCTAATTAGATAGACAGGTACTATCTAATTTAATCATTTTAAGAACCTCGTAAGTTATTATTATTATTTCAGACAATGAAACAGTCACTCTGAAGTTAAGTAATTTACCCAAGAACAAATAGCTAGTAAGCGATGAGCTCCATCCATACCAGGTCTGCTTAGCTGCAAAATGTATGCACTTCTGTCAAGGTAGGGGATGTGCGTTAGAGGCCCGAAAGCTTACCTCAGTACCTGAGAGTCTGGGAAGTTAGTCAGGCACCAGGCAACCGGACAGCCCAACCAATTTTTCCAAGTACTCTTGTTTTTTTAACTGCCTCCAATTATAATTTTGGTGGTGTAGACATTCCACTAACTGTATGTATTTTGAAAAAACAGTCTGTAACCCTAAAAAAAGCTTCTGTTCACTGGTTTATTGCGTTTTAAAGCATCCTACCTATAGTATATCTAAAGTATGCTACATCTGATTGAAGCATTGGTTACATAGTAATAAACTGGCTACTCCTGTTTTTAAGAATTTGGTCATTCATTCACACATTCATTCAGTATTTATGCCACATAGTCATTTTTTTCTTTTGCCATATAAATACTACCTTAGAGCGATATAAAATACTGGTAAGAATCTATAGTAAAGATAAACAAGAAACATTATAACTAGCTTAGAGTATTTTAAAAATATACTTTAATTTTATACTGATTTATATATTCTGATTTCAGAATATCTTCCCAAGATTTATATTAGGCTATTAAGTACTGGGAAACCTCGGCAAGGCCATGTTTTGGGAACAGGTGAAAGTGGGAAAGGAGAGGCATCAGATGACTTTAAACTTCAAATAATTTTAATCAGTGTATTTTCTCATTCTCAATATCTTGTTTTGATGTTTCACTTACTCTTCTTGTGTCATGCTCTTCATGCCTTTTTCAAGGTTTCTTTTTCTTTTCCTTTTTAAAAATAGAGGCCTATGTTACCATTTGGCATATGTCTTCCTTGTCAGTGACATCTTGAAAATTAAAAAAAAATAATACCTCCCTCGCATGCATCCATACAGGTTGGCTGCCCGTGACTGCACCATGCTTCAAAATGTGTCACCTTATTAAATCCTGCAAATTGTTCTGAACATTGTCTCTGTAAATGTTTTGGAAGGGCTTTACTGTCAGGTCAACTTTCTAAGGGCTAGAAATATGTCAAACCTGGCAACCTTACCTTTATTTAAGAGCCAAAATACAAATAAGTAGATTACAAAGCAATCAATCAATACAGCGTTGCAGGATGTTATGGTTGGCATTGACCTCGGAGTTCGGCACCCTCATTTTACAGATGAGTAAGCTCATCTGTAAACTCCGCAGGAGATGGGGTTTTTTCTTGACTCAGTTACAGCTGGTCAGGTAACCTTGGTGTGCTGCTGTGTCTTCGTTTCCTCATGTGAACGAGAGGAACTTTCCCTTTCTTAGATAATCCTCCAAGCGTTCTCCCACTTCGAGTTTCTATGGTGCCACGACAAATTCGATATATTGTATTTGATACATTTCTAGTCCTTAAAAAGCTTCCAACATCACACATAAGGTTCCTCTAATCTCTTACCGGTCTCCTTACATATTCTCTAAAAGTCGGGCACACTATCAATTTATAGTTATTGGCAAATTCATCACTTTTATTCACTATTGAGAGAATAAACAAATGGAGATCTTTTTCCCATTCAGTTCAGAGCATTTCTTCACTTTTTCCCCTCCCTGGTTTGTTGTTGTAGGGTTGCTTGGGGATATTAGGTTACTGATCTTTGTTTTTCTTTCTACAAGAAGCTTTCACTAAAGTATTTTTTCTGGGGGGGGGGGTCATATAAGAAACAATGACTCTCACATGCAAGTAATTAAACGGATGTAAGGCAAGAAAAAAGTGGCACCGATCTGAGTTGCTTAATTTTCTTTCTTTCTGAAAGCTTGTGGAGCCTAATCTGAAAGTTGTGTCCAAGAGCGCTCAGGCTTTCTGGGAATATTTGCTCTCTTACGTTTCATTGACGTTTTGGGTGAGCATAGTCCTCCTGCAAGGCCTGGGCAGGCAAAATTTGGCAAACAATCTAATCTGATACGATGCATGCTTTTCTACTCAACTGTAAAACCTATTTCATTCCGATATCACCTGCTATTCTTCTGGCAAGTCTTTGGAATGGAGATCCTAAATGTGTCAAAAATATGTAATGTATTTGCGATTGGAATAAATAGAGACCAGGGTGACTTAGCAAACTTGTTTTCACATGTGCTGGCCAGCACTTGCAGAACTCTAAAGTAGGTTATGTTAGCCTTTCCACTTTCAGTGCCTTTATGGATGTGGTGTTTATATATCCTAGATTTTCCAGGGCAATCCTGGATTGTAAATATTCTGTCCTGTTGTTCCCATAAGTACGATCAGACTTGTCAAGCTATGTGTCATGAGTTTTGGTTTGGAAAATATGGACTCCGTATGTCCATCAGAGCCTGTTTTTTCTGGCCCGATGCCTCGTGCTATTGCTCTACCGTGCCCTGCCCCTAGCCCACTTCCCATTCTCATCAAAAGCTTGTTTCTGTTTCAGCCCACTTGCTCTCTCTGCCTAGTGTCTAGGGGGCAATGTGAACAGTAAACTAATCTGTGCTAATGGGCAAGCAGGAGAAAATCAGGGTCAGGAGAACCCACATAGCCACAGTGTTCTGTCTCCTCCTGGGCAGCCTAAGTGGCACTCTGCAAATAGTGCCGTGGTTTCATTTATCTCCGAGACAAAGTCATTCTACGGTTGGTTGGTGGGGGCAGATTTCTTAGGAGGCCTCCACATTTCATTGCAAAGATAACTTCCTACTCTGTCCACATCTTGGGTCAGCTTTGCATACGTGTCCCAGATATGGTTAGGTTCCCGTAACAGTAGGAGAGGAATAAAAGGCCAGTGTGCCAACTTTATTTCTCTGCCCACAATTATTTCTTCTGGTATGTGTACACTGCTCAAATGCTCTTTTTACAAAGTTGGAAAGCAAAATTGTTTCTATGACAATATTTGCTGAGACAGCAAGACAAACCTATGCCTCTCCATTCCCAGCTCCGACTTTAAAAGGAAATGTATTTTTTAATGAGGAGGCTAAGTTTAACATTTGAGGGATGATATTTAGGATTATTTGAAATATTTTGTAGATTTCAAGTTCATTGCCTGCCATTTCCCTTTTAGCCTAATCTTGTTATTTTTATTTACTTTATGTGATTTTATTATGTAAACATATAAAGATTCCCACTAACTGTCCAAGCAGCTTGCTTTTAAAATCCCTGCTTAAACACTTTTATTTGTATCACATTTTTTTTTTTTCTTGTCTTGGTTTAGTACTTAACTGTGATAAATTTCAATGGAATCACCTCTAATTCTTTAAAAAATAACTTCTCATTCCTCTGTTAAGCAGTTTACCTTTTAGAAATGCAACCAGTGCTCCTTTTGGGGGTTTGTGTTACCTTAAAAAGCAACACTGTACCTTGTCTTTTTGGTCCAGAGAACATTTGCTGAACAAGATGCTTTCAATATCATCTATTATTTTGGACCATACCTGGTTAAGTCTCAAGAACAATCTCTTGAGACTGTTGACTATTTAGGAAACTAGAAGAGCAAACAAGCACCTGGTGTCTTTAGAAACAGGATACAAATTTAGCATAGTTATTATCCTAATCAATATCTGAGGAATTAAGCTGCCTTATTATCAAATCCATGCTTTCCTTACAGTCTATTATCAGTTTGTTTTTCTTGATCTTTTATGTCTGTATTCAGCTAATGTAATGCTCGCATTGTAGAGTCACCAGGTCTCTTTTGTTAACTGTAATCTTCTAAGAGTTGTATTTAACTGAGGGCTTAGTACGTACCAGACATACTAACCTCTAAAATCTTAACAACAAATCTGAGAGACTGGTATTGTTATCCCCATTTTACAGATGGGAACATAGGTTTTGAGTGGGTTAATCATATCTTTTCAGCCTCACAACCAGTGAGAATGAAGCTTAAATCCAAACCAAAGTCTGTCTGACATAAAAACCCCCACTTCTAACCACTGTGTATAGTACTTCCTGTT
Source organism: Miniopterus natalensis (assembly GCF_054644295.1). Lineage (NCBI taxonomy): Eukaryota > Metazoa > Chordata > Mammalia > Chiroptera > Miniopteridae > Miniopterus > Miniopterus natalensis. The sequence goes on along the minus strand of NC_142088.1, from coordinate 61,081,628 downwards.
AACCATGGATAAAGCTGTCTGTTATGTGAATCAACATAATCATTGACAATGGACTTCCTTCTTTTATACTTCAATATGCATGTATAAAAGCATTTAATATTTACTTGTTGGTTTTCTTTTTTATTTGAAAAATGTCCAAAAAGTACATCATATAAAATAAAAAGTGAAAAACTCCCCTGTCCCTCCAAGGCCTTACACTCCCTGATGTGTGTACTTTCCAAGACCTCCCAGGCCTATGTTACTCTATAGACATTTCCTTTTTAATTTTTAAAGTCTTATCTTGAGGTTTATCACCAAAATTACTACATCTTATCACCTTCTGCGTGCATAGGGAACATATAAAAATTTATTCCTCTGCAAAATTCTGTAAAGTAGTTTCATGTTTCCCCCCCTTTTTAAAAATAAGGATTTTGAAAGTCAGAGTCTGAAATCAGTGAATTGATCAGGCAAATAGTTTGAGAATATTGACTTTCCTCTTGTCTCCTGATATTTATCCATCCTTAAGTGGTAAGAAGAGAGATATAGTCAAATGCTTAATATTTCATACTAATTTTTGTCTAAGTGGATGGTTGGAGATTCTTAGAGATCCTTTCCTCTTTTAGGTCAGAAACTTCTTTTAAAAACATTTAACATAGGCTGGTTCAGGCTTCCGCCCTCTACAAAAAACTGGGGGTGTTTTCATAATGAACAAGTGGGGGAGGCGAGGGTGAAAAGACTGAAGGAAAGGCAGTCATCATCGCCAAAGTTCTAGAAGCACCTCGGCTCCTATGAATCCATCAGAGTTGATCTTCAATAAAACTGCGTAGAAGGCAGAGCTTGCCTTCACCCTTTCCTTAAGCAGGGCTTTCTCTTTTCTTCTTTTGGGCTCCAACTGACAGCTCTACATCTATTACATTTCCAGTTAGGGGCTTGTGCCTTTGTTAAATGTTTGTTTCTCTCTGCTGGCCTGTCAACGGTGAAGCCTGGGACTTTGTCTTAGTGTCGCAGTGCCTAGTCAGTGCTGCACAAATGGATGTACGGTCAAGGCAAACACGTGTGTGAGCGATTGAATGATGACCAATGGCTTTGGGGTCCCTAGAGTAAATGGCATAGGAATTTGTAATAAGGGATTACCTTAGTGTGAGAGGCAGAGTGTTCCACTGGACAGAGCACAGGGCTGGAGTCATTTGTCTCCCAAACCCTCCACTTACTAGCAGTGTGATCTCGGCTGAGTTCTCAGGTTATTGGGCTCAGCTGTTCCATCTGTGACACGGGCGTAATATCACGCATGGCCTGTGCTGCTGTCGAAATTTAATGATAAAACGAAGTGACATGCCTACCCTGGTCTTCAGATGACACAGACTTTATTTATTTTAACTTTTAAAAATGTTCCCTTCTGGTAAAACGTGAATAACATAAAATTTACCACCTTCAACATTTTAAAGTATAGAGTTCAGTAATGTTAAGTATATTCACATTGTTGTGCAACTAATCTGCGGAACTCCTTTTTCTTGTGAAACTGAAACTCTATACTCATTAAACTACAACTTCCCATTCTCTCCTACCCCCGGCCCTGGGAAGCACCATTCTTCTTTCTGTCTCTATGAACTTGACTAGTCAAAGCACCTCATATAAGTGGGATCTCACAGTATTTGTCCTTTTGTGACTGGCCTGTTTCACTTAGCATAATATCCTCAAGGTTCATCCACATTGTAGCATGTGTCAGAATTTCTTCCCTTTTTAAGGCTGAATAATATTCCATTATAAGTATATACCACATTTTGTTTATCATTCCTTTACACTTGGGTTGCTTCCATCATTTGACTATTATGAATAAGGCTGCTATGATCATGGTTGTACAAATATCTCTTCGAGACTCTACTTTCAATTCTTTTGGGTAAATACCCAGAAGTGTAATTGCTGGATCATATGGTAATTCTATTTTTAATATTTTGAGGAACTGACATATTGTTTTTGATAGAGTCTGCACCATTTTACATTCCTACCAGCAGTGTACAAGTTCCGATTTCTCCGCATCCTTCTCAACACTTGCTATTTTCTCTTTTTTTGATAGTATCTATCCTAATGAGTGTGCAGTGATACCTCCTTGTGGTTTCGATTTGCATTCTCCTGATATTAGTTATCTTGTGTATGTTTCTTTGTGCCTTTTGTACATTTGTATATCTCCTTTGAGAAATGTCTATGCTAGTCTTTTGCATACTACACCAACTTTAAATTAATAGCAATAGTAATATGACTACTACTGTGATTAATGATCATTCACTAATTTGATAATTATTTATGGTGCCTCATCTGTGCCAGATCCCACTCTAGGAGTCAGTGATACAACCGAGGGCAAAATAGACAAAAATTTCTCCTTTCAAGGAGTACATTTGAGAAGACATACAAAATAAATGAGTAAAATGTAGAATATGTTAGTTAATGATAAGCATGCTGGAAAAAAACTAAACTAGGGTAGGAGGATTAGAAGTGGGAAGGGATTGACATTTTAGACAGGGTGGCTAGGAAAAGCCTCATTAGGAAGGTTTGAACAGTCCTGGAGAAAGTAGGGGAGCGAGTCGTAGCCATATTAGAGAGAAGAACTTTCCAGACAGAGGAAACAACCAGCACAAAGCCCCAAGGCAGAAATATGCCTGATGTACTTGAGGATCAGTGTCAATGCTATTGGACCAGAGCCCAGTGAAAAGAAGGACACTAGGAGAGGAAGACTCAGGTAGGCGTGTGTGTGAGCATGTGCTTGTGTGCACATGAGTGCGCGTGTGCCTGGTCAGGTAAAGCCTTGTAGGTAAGGTTGCCAGATAAAATATAGATGCCCAGTTAAGTTTTAATTTCAGATAAACAACGAATATTTTTTCAAAAGTTTAAGTATGTCCCAATATGTGTAAAACCTACTTGTACTAAAAATTATTCATTTCACTGGGCTTTTATATTTTTATTAGCTAAATCTGACAATGGTCCTTGTAGGCCATCGTAATGACTCAGGGTTAGATGGCGTGACACCATCTCATCTAGTTTTAACAAGGTCACTTGCTGTTGTGTTGAGAATATACCCTAGGGAAACAATGGTGGAAACAGAGAGACCAGAGAGGAGGCTTTTGACTAATCAAAGCAAGAGATGATAGTAGCTTGGACCAGAGTAGTAGCAGTAGAGGTGGTAAGAAGTGGTCCGATTTTGAAGGTCATTATCAATTTGATGTATGTGCTTCTCCTTCCAGGAATACTAATATTTTTAAATGAAGATGCCCTGAGCAGTTGGAATGAGTCTTCATTCATCCAAATTAGCATTTATTTAGCATTTGCTATATGCCAGACACTGTGCCAGTTGCACACAGTTAAAATAAAAACCCAATCTCGGTACTCAAGGAACTTGTATTGTAGTTGTGAGAATTCAAACTCTGTGCTGCCTGGGGAGAAATACTCCAGGCAAACGTGCTTGGTGCCCTGGAAATCATATCAAGTAGATGCCATCTATTATCTTATAAGGAGGGTGGTCATATAGTTTATCATCTAAACAGGGGCACCTTTGAGACTGAAAGGGCACACTACTCCAGGTAAAGAGATTGAAATCAACACTGTACCAGGCAAGCTCAGATCTAAAATCTTTGTACTTTTGAGGTCCATTCCAATGGTGGTTTTGCTTATAGGCGGTTGGAATGGGGCATACCATGTCACCAACTTTTAGACGAATTTCATGTTTTACCTATCAACCACTAGAAATAAAATATTTATTATCTAAAAAAATGAGAAATAACATGCACACAAAGTAAAGGCAAATTGACCACAAAGTAAGATGTTTGTATGTTTCCTTATTTGTTCTTATAACAAATGTTCCTTTTACTGGGTTCCTGAGTTTCTTCTGCTCACTGAGTATAGAGAAAAAAATGTGGTTAAATGAAATTTGACCTGAATTTTTATAAAGAGTATAGGGAAAGCTCCCCACACCTTCCTTTTCTTGAATGGCATTATTTTGACTCATCATGTTTTGCCTTTTGAAAAGTGCCTGTTATTCTTACTAAGTGACTTAAGGGATTTTAGCCATCACCATTATGTTTAGATCAATGAGGAGAAAGCATGTGAAAGATTTACAGCTTTATTGCAAGTTTTATATGCTGGGAGGTAAGGTATATATAGACCCTGCCTTATGGACGGAGTCTGTTTTCTGCTACTGAACCAGGCCTGCGGGCGTTTTGGTCACTGCAATGAGAGTGCCGGTGAGTAAATGCAGATGCACTTTAGTGCACTGTAATGTGATTTTTTAAATCGTTCAAACAATCAATTTACTGTTGTCATCACGTCTCTTCTGATTTTCAAGTGCAAATTTGACACCACTGCTCTTATTAGCAATTAAAAGAAAGTTTTGCCCCTCAAGTTTCCATTATAAGGGATGCATTCTTGAAGTTATGGTTACATTAAAATTCTTACTACAAATGAAGCCAGCTAAAAATGTTTACCAACTTGAATTGAGCTCATCATGTTTTGTTTGCTGAATAGTGTTTTGTGATTTTACCAACATAAGAATGAGTCTCCAAACTATTTTTAAAAGTGGAGCTTTTACTCTAAAGAAGTGCTTGCCTCATTTTCTTCGTGCTACTCCAAACAAGATGTTGTTTATTACTTTGAAACACTATATGTAAACCCCAGGAATATGTTAAATATGATTGAAGTCTTGGCTGTCTTGAACAAATTGAAGTTTCCAGAAATTTAGCTGTGTTTAAAAACCAAAGCCATGTTTTCAGGAAAGATTTCTATTTCCAAATATGTGGTTGCCCAAGCCTTTTATATTTTCATGTCAAATTCAGCTGCCAAATAACACACACTGTACCTTAGCTATAATAGAAAAGCACACATAGACTTCAGATTTTAGAAAGCACTGCAAGAACAACTATGATCAGATTTCTTGAACTTAAGCTATTCATATGCATATAAGTGTGTGTAGAGTAAGCTCTGTAAGGCACCAGTCACTTACACTGCTACAAATTGACATTCACAGCACAAGATTGGCACCGTCTAACAGCCGATCTGGGAAAATACAGGAATTCCTAGCCAGACCAAAATGTGAGGTCAAGGAAGTCGCTTTTATAATAATAGTGGTTATCTGTTTAGTGTGTGATCTGGCGGCGATATGATGCTGACCATTGGCAATTATGTATATTTCTAAACTGGTTGTGTGCAAGCCCAGAGTAAGAGAAATCCCTCCGTTTGTGATAAAAGGGTATTTATTACCCTTTTATTTCCTTCATATGCTTTACTTAATCATTTATAAAAGACAAATTAATAGGGGATGCCAATTGCATTTTGTGTTTTATTATGGAGTCATTCCTACACGTTTGGGATATCTATTAATATGCGCTCTTAATAGTTTTGGCACAAGTTCAATGTCAACGAATGAGTGATGCACACATTTTATAGTCTTCTGAAGGGATACTAATGTGGTTCAGTGACAGTGTGTCTTGATTTGGGGGGGGCTAAGTACTCTGATATGAGTCATAAGGGAAAGAGACCTATTACTTATTTTTTTCTCATCTGGTACAATGACGCAAAATTTTTGCTCCATTATAGTGCATTTTCTTAGAACGGCATTATCAGGATCAGTGTATAGATGCCCAAGAAACTGGCTGATCGCAGGGGACTGTCTTTTCCTTTATTCTTTCAATGTGACCGAAAAGTCGCATTCTGTGTTTTCATATCAACGCCAACGTGATGACACAGCAAAGGAGTTATATTGGCTTGTTGCACACATCAAGTGTAATCTTTTCTTTGCAGAGAAATGTTCATTTTGAACAACAAAAACAGCAAAAAAGAAATTTGAGTTTCAAGTATCAGGAAGGCTATGTGGGGACGGTAGTGACTGGCTGTTGTTTACCTATTCCGTGGAGAACAAGGAGAAATGGGCTTGAATTTAGTAAAACAGGTTTAAATTAGCCACGCAGAGGCACTTGCCTGAGCCACCACAATGGGTTGTGACTGTTGCCTTCTTTATTCCCAGGGACTGTCATCTGCTTTCCTCACCAGGACCCGGCACAGGGCCCTCGTGGGGCTTAGGGCACAGAGAGGGTGCTCAACCATCGTCAAGTAGCGAGAAAGAACAGATTAGGGAGATGCTTACAAATGGCAAAGCATTTGGTCCCAATGTAAGGTATTCATTTTGAGGTTTAATGGAACCTCTACAAGAAAATCAGAATTGAAAATATTGAAAAATCTCCCTAGAATTTTAAATTAAAACAATATGCCATATTTACCTACACAGTTTCCAAGCTTTCCTCAGAATATATATGTTTTAAGTTGTACAGCATAAAGCATGTGGGGCTATGGCATCGGGAGTGGTGGGCTGGGAGACTCCTGGCCCCGAGACAATTCGCTACTGAGGGTGGTGTGGGAGGAGCCTGGGAGATGAGCTGCAGTGGTTGCCTCCAAGAAGCCTCCCAAGACTGAATGTGAGATAATAAGAGGAATGCGTTGTGTCCATTGATTTCTGCAGGGTTTTTCCACTGAGTAGTTTTTCAGGTGGGCGAGAGGGAATGTGGTCAGTCATATATTATTCCTTCTAACAGCTGGACCTCAAAAGAGGATTTTATTTGAATATGTAAAAAAAGGCTTTAAACAGGGAGCCAAGGGTAGCCACCAGACATTGTGGGGCTGAGTGCTCAGAGAAGGTAACTCTTCCGTCTTCATGTGGACTGCTTACTACAAGACCAGCCAGTGTCAGGTTCCAACCAGAAACAATGTCAGGGTTGAGCAGAGCCCAACCCTTGGGTTGGGTTTTTGGTGGCTACATCTCCAGGGACTTCTATGCCAGGTCTCTGGAAGATGATCTGTGGGGCTGGGGTAGGCAGGGCCACCTCTTAGGAAGGGAGGGCACTTCAGAGGTTACACGTTTCATGGGCCTAGGAAAACACGTAAGGCCCGATTACAATTATATTGGTTGCAAACTATTAGTAGTATAAAATCCAGATTAGTAAATATAAGCAAAATACATTATGTCAGCTTCATTCATTGTCAAAAAGAGTATCATAACAATGTTGTTGCATTTGAAAACAGTTTTTAAGTTCAATATTTTCACTCTGCCAAGCATTCCTCTATATGTTTGTTGATCACTTAGAAATCATAGTCAATCACAAATTCAGCGTATTACTTGAGGCCTAATATTTCAGAAACAAAATTATAAAAATCCTTTCAAAGTTTTTACAGCAAAATGATTGATGTGGGATATAGGTACATTTTAAGCTGTTTCATATAATTGGTCTCTGGAAGTAATGGTGCTTGGAGTCTGCAGAGCATTTAAATGGCCTCAGAGCTGGGAGACAGACTGGGAAAAAGTAAGAGGTTAGGTGTATTTTGAAGGGTGCTAAGAGAACATTACTTACAGATGCCTAGCAATATTTCCTTATAAAGTGAAGCATCCAACGAGCCCCTTACTTTCAGGGAAATCTTTTATGGTGTGCAGACAGATAACTTTGCAAGAGACAGATCCAGTCCTTAGTACTTGGTAGCCAATCTGAATGACGAAAAGGTGGGACTTTGACCTCGTGTAAATAATGCCGTGCAGTGCATCTTGTGATGTGTGCTTTCATGTTAAACGCTTAAAATTGGTTTAATCTGTACAGTCAGGACAAGTGCTCATTGTTTTCTGGTTGAGTACACTCCTTTGGTGTAACTCGTGAGTTGGGAAGGGAGACGACAACTCCAGTTTCAGTTAGAGGAGCTGTAAGTGAATGCACAGCTCTCTCTGGAATAGAGTTATTTCTTAGCATGCGCTGAACTTTGCTACATAATGTGAAATGACGATTTTAAAGTATGTTTTCTTTCTTACATGACCACACTGCACATCAACAGATAAGAGTGCACAGGTGCTTCCATTTCAGGCTACTCCTAATTATGTTTTTAAATTCAGTGAGTCCTTCAGTGCATAAACAATGGAATGCTTTTTTTTTTTTTTAAATATGTTTTTACTGATTTCAGAGAGAGAGGGAGAGAGAGAGAGATAGAAATATCAATGATGAGACAGTCATCACTGTGCCCTGACCGGGAATCAAACTCTAGCTCCTGGATCCTAGGTCTATGCTCAACCGCTGAGACATGCCTGTCAGGCGACAATGGAATGCTTTTAATTAACCTAGTTGTCTAGTGTTCAGATAGAATTTCTCAGTTTTTTATTTCATTATCTTGTACTCTTAACACAAGTTTCTATGACAGACTTTCAGGCATACTTATGTAATAATAGCTTTAAGGTCCATTTTATCAACGTGCACACATTTTGAAGGTAAGAATTCTGTAGTGTTTTTACCTTTCACACTTTACTCTTTTTTCCCCCACACAACATTATGAAGCATTTGTTGCAGGTATTAATTTCATTCTTGATAGATGGGACAACTGAAGGCCCGGACTAATGAAATGAATTGCAAGGCCACGGTTTTTCGTTAACCCCCAAAGAAGGGCTGCTCTGCAGATTTCCAGATGAACTCTCCCACAGCCTTTAATGAAAAAGGCAGGATATAGAGCTCGTGTCATTAGTTTTCCAGCTCCATGCTCTTTCCTTGAGTTGTCCCAGTTAAGAGCATCTTCAGGTAGAAGCTGACCCACAGCTTCATTAAGAAGGGGCTTTGGGTGTCTTGTCCCCTGTGTTTCCCCAGGCGTGAAGACATATTAATTACCAATAAGTATTTGTTAGCTCAACGAATGAGTGACTAAATTAATGGGAGTAATGGTTCCTAACAAAGGTTTGCCAATGGCAACTGGGGCTCTCTGCAAAGCTCGGGAACCTGACCAAAGAACTGACACAACCTGGGAGCACACCACTGTCGAATGCCTCTCTGGGCCTGGCTCTGCCTGTTCTGCCGGCTTCACTCTCCTCTGGACAACCTAGATGAGGGTCTGGTGCAGAGGCCACCAGTTTTGATCTGTTTCTCTGCATCACAAGAGGTTAGAAAACTTGAAACCTGTTAGGATCAGATGAAGAAAGTGGAAGGGGCTAAATGACTCCCAGTTGGAGATGGCTTGGGTGTTGTAGCAAAGGAGTTAGCATTAGTGTTGTGTTTGTGCAGGACTTGCACACTGGTTCAGCATCCCTCTCATTCAGCACAATCCTCTCCTTCCTTCTGTCCTTTCTCAGCATGCTGTTTCCAAAGAATTGCCATGCCTGGATTCTGCTTAGTGCAAAGCTGGTGCCTGGCACAAACGATGGTGGTGCAGTGAACAGTGCTGTGCAATGCACTGCTCTGCGTGCTGGGAGATATTGCTCAGGTTACTGTTCCTTGCTCTATACCTTGCTTTCTCAAGAAGGGCCACAGGGACAAGTTTCTCTGTGGTCTCATAGCCAGGAATAATTGTATTTCTCCTGAGAAAATGGATTGTTCTTTGTTTTGAGGACATTGAAATCTATGTAATGGATCATGTTTCTCTCTTCATGTAGCCTGTCTGGAAGCTCAGATTTGAATTTACAGATTATCCCTGGTAAGCATATAAAACTTCCTCTCAAGAATTTTGTCTCTCTTAATTTCATTATATTTTCCCTTAAGACTCACTTTATTCACCTATTTTAAATTTAGTTCATCTTATTGTATGGGGTGCATTTTCTTTTCCAAATAAACCAGCTTAAATCTTTTAGGAAAAAAGCAGGGGATAAAGAAATAAAAATGAAAACCAGTGTTTTCATGGAACACCTTCATTTAAATTTTTTACCCCCCAGGCCTTAATTTTACACCTTTTTCTACTCTAATGTAAACATCAGTCCACTACTGTCTAGTGTCATAATCCCTTTCAGATCTTTTTTTTTTTTTGATAAAAATTTGACTGATCCCTGCAGCTGCTACTTTCTAGAAATGTGAATTTAGCTAAATTACTTAACCATTTTCATTTATAAGAAGTGTAATGATATTTACTTTTTGTGAAGATTGTGACGATTATATGAAATATTATATGTAAATTATCTAGTATCTTCTCTGACACATAGTAGGCCTTTCATTTTAAAATAGTCTCATAAGTGGAAAATGCACTGAACTTGGAGTTTAAAGTCTGTTTCACTCATTAGCTTATTACCTTGAACAAATCATTTTATTTCTTTGGACCACATTTTTTGGCATATGTAATTTTATGCCATGGCCATAGAGTCCTTAGGATTCTAACTTTACTATTCTTGGATTCTAAGGCTGGCCCTGAGTGATATGTGCGAGTGTGCTCCCACTCTGTTCTCACTAGGAAAGGCATGAACATATTCACCTGGGCACAGAGAGTTCTCGGGGAAAGGACTCAGATCTGAGGCAGGGAAATGAATGGTCTTTATGTTCTTCACTGGTGTTGACTATGGTATTTGCAAGGGGAGCAGTGTCTGAATTGCTAGTGACTAGTCCTGAACTCAAGTGGGTTTCAAAATACATGTCATTATGATGCTGCTTTCTGTAGCGAGTGGTCTGTAACCTGGTTGCTTGGCGAATACTTGGAAAGGAAGCAGTGGAACAAAGAGACCTGCTGCCGGTGGTCAATGACCATGTTGGCCAATGACCACATTTGGTTCAGTCATGGAGTCGATCAAAACAAGTGTCTGTGTACAGATATGGTTTCTATTCAGGAACTATTGGGCAATAGGAGACCCCAAGAGCAAGAAGGAACTCATTTATCAAAAGATAAATAAGGGAAGAGTCTGTAACAGATGATGTAGAAGAATAATCCACACTGAAATGAAGCTACACTCATAACAGTTCATCAAGATGCAGGTTGCTTTGCGGTTAAGAGCATAGCATTTTTTAGTGTGTGGTTTTGGCCAAGTTATTTAATTTCTCAAAGCCTCAGTTTCCTCATATCTCAGAGGGATATTGATACTCACCTCATATGGTTATTCTAAGGAGATAATATAAATGCCAAGATATGTTTGTCATAAGTATTATTATTAAAACTATTAATATTATTACAAGCCTCAAATTCACACTGGATTTCAAGGATTTGCTACCCCTAATCTAATAAACTATGAGAATGTATGAATAAATGTTAAAAACAAACAATTAGATGATTAAATGATTGAAATAGAGTGCATAATGAGAGAAAAATTCTAATAAATTTTTAAATTAGTGCACCATGTTTATTAGTTTTTATCCTATCATTTTATCTCTGGAATCTTACTGTAAAAAGGTACCTGTCTACTTTTGCATTTGATTGATTTCATCCTGTGTATATGAGGTGGGATTATAAATGAAAGATAGTGGTTTCCATAAACTTCCCTCATTATTTCATAGGTCTGTTTTTGTCTACTTCTGTCTCCTAACTTTGTATGGGATAAATGTAAATTTGCTCAACTTGTTTGAAAAGAGCATTATGACCCTGAATCTTGAAAAAAATCTTTATTTTGTAACAGAACTTAAAAATAAAAGGTAAAAAAATTAACCAGACTAAAATGTTAAAAAAAAAAATCAACCCTCAAGAAAGTGAGTGTTAAGATACTGTGGAACTACTCTTATGAAAACAGAGAAACCACTGAAAACTAGTCTGGTTTGGGCTCAAGTATTTTTGTCTCAATGAGCTTCAGCTTTTGTTTTCTCCACTGAAAATTCAGTGAAATTTTGAGATTCTAAATGGTGACCATGTGCCATAGTTATGATCTCAGAACCAAGCACCTGGGAGTGGTGGTTTTCTTGTGTTTCACTGTTTGAATCTTTCAGAAGAGAAGTGAAATTCTATAATCTGAGTTTCATTGATTTATTTAGTTTTGACCTGCATTTTCATGTGTAATTTCTTCTATGTCAAGTTATATGTTAGTCTGTTTTGATTTGAACACTTTATAGATGATTTTGTGGGCAGCATTTTCATAGAAAAGAAATTAGGACTGAAATCTAGGATTCTGACTGCCTAACACAAAAATCAAAATATCCTAGATTCAGTTTTTAAAAGATGTTCCATAATTATTCATTTATTATTGAATTAATGCACTAATTTTTTTCCAAGCAGTTTCACCACATTATTTTTGTATTTAAAAAATTTTTAAATTGTGGTAAAAAATAACATAAAATTTGCCATCTTAACTATTTTAAGTATATGATTCTGTAGTGTTAAGAATATTCACACTGTTGTGCAACAGAGCTCCAGAATGTTTTCATTTTGCAAAACCAAAACTCTATACTTATTAAACAATAACTGCATTTCCTCCTCCCCCCCCAATTCAGTTTTAAAGTGGGGTACGTATATGTTTTGTGATTACAATTTGATGAGGCTAGAGGTCATTTAGGTGAATTAAAACTGCAGGGTACTGTGTACTTACCTGAAAGTATGAGCAATTGGCGGGAATGAGTGTTCATAGTTAAGGTTTTTATCAGTTGAACTGTAGGATACTACTTAACGGCACACCTGCAGTCCTTGAAAGGCAGGCATCACTCATAGTTTTGAGTAGGAAAGTTTACAATAAAAATCAAAACCAGAAATGGAATAAGGCAGAAAACCCTGATAATGAAGGAAGGTAACTTTTGAAATATATAACAGAGAGCTTGTGAAATTATTTTCCACTGAGATATTAAGGGAACATAGTCACTTCAACATTGTGATTTAGTTGAGGTGCTACAGCAGGCCAAGGGACGTATTAACAGGTCCTCAGCCCCTTTCCTAGACTTTTCAAAGCTGCACCTAAGGAGTCTGGTGTGGCCACCGTACAAGGCAAAATCCAGAAGGAGGTGATGTTGAAATTTAGGTAGTGATATCTCACAGCCTTCATTTGCTTAACTGAAATCATTTTAAAAATGCTCAGGGTCCTGGTTGGGAAATGAAGATCGTGGGAGGGGTTTAACCCGGAGGCCTAAGTGCCAGAGAGGGTGGGGTCTGACACTTTGGTGCGGCTCTCTGTCACTTATTTAAGTCAAGATGATGAGATGTCACCTTGTGGGCTGCCACCATCTGCACAGCTGACATGCACTAGTACGATGGGCACAATACGACATGACAATCGTGCTAATGATGGTGCCGACGCGAGGCTGAGGGTGAGAGCAGAGGCGCCTGAGCTCCTGGAGGTTCTGTCTTCCCGTCAGACCTGCTGCCTGACGTCTCAAAATTCCCAAACTCAAGGTTTGATGATACTCTGTAAAGCTCTACAGGGTTAAATTTGTAGACCTTATTACCTAGAGTCACTTAAGACTTGGTTCTAGTGCTTTTCAGGTATATTTTACATGAAACGGGTTTTTATGTGTCGATCTGGGAACTTAATTATCATTTATAAACTTGTTTCCTTGCTAAAAATGTATTTTGAGTCCAAAATAAATAAATTAAAAATTTCAAGGAAATACCCTTTTTAAGTAGGAAATTGTTTCAATTTGTTCTTGTAATTCTACATGAGCATTTAATAAAATATTTTAATTTGGTTCTGGAATGAAAGCTATAGCTTAATTTTAATAATGGAGAACAGTAGGGTAGCTAAAAAATGAACAATATTGCATGTAATTAAATACAAAGTCATTTATATTTAGTTATTTGACTTTGAAATATAGGGTAAGAGTTTTTAAACTTCAGTTGCATTTTATAATGATGCTTTTCTTATTTTGATATTAACATGAATTTTCATGTCTCTAAAAACTCACGTTTTGCCTACTCTGGGCTTATTCTTGAGTGGTGGTGAGAGTTAATCTAAAATTTAAAATATGTTTTAAGCCATCTACAAATTAGTTGATCCGAACACAAATAATCAAGTACAGATGGTGTTAAAACTACTTGGTTAGTGATGGGCTGTAGGAAAATGTAATGGAAGAGAAAAAGCAGTTCCAGCGAGCTATTTAACCACATCTAGGCTGCCAGGATACTCCTGGGGGCTCCTGTCTTTAGGGCCCTTCCTATGGTAGAGCAGACAGCGATGACCCCAGTTTCAGCGATAACGTATTGGCCCATGAAGAAAAACCATACGCCTCATCTCGTACCTCATTGATTGCTTGAGCCGATCAATTGATTTGGTCTCTAGACCTGGATCTTTTTCCTTTCTCAAAACCCAGTCTGATTCTCTCTCCCCCTCTTGGTTGGTGGGGATGGCCTTTCTGGTTGGAGGAAGACTGTTGTTTAGAGAATATGGGTGGGCACACCCTTTGAGAACTGTCATCTACAACTTGGGGACATTAAACAACGAGGAAAGGGTCCAGGGGACAGTAGAGATGGCACTGAATTAGAACCCTGGGGACCCTGTGGGTAGGTTTAAGGAAAGTATAATAACTTCACCAATATTTACCAATAATTGAATGTTTTCCATGTGCCAGGTGCTATATGCATCATTTTGTTTAACCTTCACAAAGTCTTATAAGGTAAATCATTTTTGAGATAACCTCATTTTGAGATTAAAAAACCCCCAGAGATTTAGGGAAGTTAAATTATCTTCCTCAAGCTTCTGCAGATGGTAAAAGGGACCTGGAATCCAGTCAAAGATCGTCAGACACTGAAGCGAGTGCCTGTTATCCTGCTGTGCCCGCTATGGTGCTTGCGGGGACTTGAGACGTGGTTCTTGGGGTGACCATTTTGTTCAGTCATCGCCAATTAGTTAAACTGAAGTTCTATATAGTTCTTCGGTCTGTTTCCTTCCTCTTTTCCACCTCTGGTTATTTTCTTCCCACTTCCCATATTACTCAGATTGGAAACAATTCCTGCCCCTTCCCTCCCTGCACCACAAAACCTGGGCCAGTGAGGACAGAGGAGCCAGGAATACGGTGGCCGGTCAGTCTCTCTCTCTGTGCACGTTAGCCCAGCTATGGGGACACGTTTAAGTTAGGCATACTCAAGGAGAGCCATGAGTAATAACTATCAGCTTTGTCATAGATAACTGTATTGGGTGTGTTTAAATGTACAACTCTGTTTTTCTATTATTATGTGATATTTCATGTTGACTTGTCAAACTGAAAAATACCCATATTGATTTTGCAGAAAGCTTCACATGTGAGATAAATGCACTCAAAGACTCCTCACAAGTAGCTCTTTGGAGCTTCAGATGTGAAATGGATCATCCTCAGTCTGTAATAGACCCTTCTGTGAAGCTCTTCAATCAAACCTGAGAATTCAAGGTGAAATTGAGGGAAGGATGGGAAACCCCCAGAGGGGAATCGGAGCAAACTAGCTGAGAAAGGAACCAGGGTATTTGCTGCCTCTTATTTTCAGTTCTTTGCTCCAGCACAGGAAGGCTGTCAGTCAGTGTGTGACCTTACACGCTGCATGTGTGTAATACCTGGGTTCAACGAGACAAGCTGTAGACGGAGTGTCACATGCACCTTTGATTTCTTTCCATTTGTCTTTTTTTTTCTTCTTTTTTCTTTTCTGACAACCTTTGGGTTATTTTTAAAGTGGCTATTTTATACAGATTTATTATTAAAGTTTCTCTTTCCACCAAGTTAAATTATTTATATTGTTGTGTCTGATAGAATAAATTTTTTATTTATTGAGAAAAGCATAAATAATCTTTCGAAGAAGTTAGTGATGTATGATAACTACTTTAGTTGGAAAGAATTGTCATATTTTGTTAAGTAATGATCCTAGTAAGTACATCTTATTTAGGAATCATGTTTGTAGATCATGTAATGACTTTTAATTAGTTTGTTCCCAGTAAAGCAATAAGACAGAGTTACCTCTAGTAAGGGAAGCGGCGTTCTTCTGAAATTAGTTTTCATGTTATGCTTCTTATTTATTTGGGGGTGCATTTTCAGTTGGACATTTCCCAGGTTAATTTTAAAAAAAACCTCTGGAATTTTCAATGGGCTATTTACTTTGGGGGAGCAGTGAATCCTGCCACCAAACTAAGTAATAAAAACTATGCCTTGGGATTTATGCTCTAATATGTTTGATAACAGTTTTTGATGCTCAAGCTGCTATGAAATGATTGCTACTCCATAACTGTGTCATAGTTTTCCTAAGCCGTGGAGACAGTGTTGTTTGTAAAGCTCTCACATTAGTATAATCTTAAGAGCATATTAATTGCCCGGGAGGTTTATGTATTTGCTCTGCACATGTGATTAGAGATTGCGGAGGCTTCTACGGCCTGATTTCAGAGATGGAGAAAATGACTATTGTAATACTTGCTCCTCTCAGTTTCCTCTCCAGCAATGCCCTTACACCTTCCTTTTTCAGGCGTTTTGTAGCATCCTAAACAGAAGGATATTGAAGGGAGCTGATTCTGCTTTGATCCTTGGGCTTGTTGTCAAAGCGCTTGGGATTGAAGAGACTGTTGGCTACAATTGACTGTGACAATTAGGAGATGATCAGAGCCCTAGAGTGGAGCACTTAAAGGGTAATTTACATGTCAGTTTGTCGAATAAAAAAAAAAAAAAAAAAAGATATTCAGCTAAGGTTTTTTTTCCCCCTCAGAGCCTTGTAAACTGCAATTTGTGCTCTGGTAAGAAAAACCTGGCAGAGGAGTTAGGATAGCCATTACCATTTGAAAAGAAGCAATCATAAGGCCGCCGCTGAGCCCTTTGTCCACTAAAAATGCTGATTTGCAGGCACTGAGTGAAAAAGTGGAACCGTCACTAAATAAAACCTTGAGCTAGGTAACTACCCCCCCCAACGCCCCTTCGCCCCTTCGTGGCTTTTTGATGTTAAAGGTGCTTTAAGAAATGTATCTTAAATCCTACACTAACATTGTTATTGGACACGAATGTCCTTTCCTAAAAAAAAAATAATAAAAGGGTGCATTGAGGAAGCGGTAGGTGGAACACACGCCAGCAGTCAATTGAAAGGGCTAAAGCTGGCTATCAGATGTATTGTGTTCTTCTTCCCTTTGTGCATCATCACAATTTTCCTCTAGTCATCCGGTGCTCTGGGCTCTTTCTCCTGTACTGTATCAGTGTGCTTCTAGGGTTTTCCATTTTTATTTATACTACAATTTTAAAGTGGGGACTGAATTTCTAACCTTTACGTATCTAGCCTATTTTGGTGCAGTTGACTACATTCTTTCCAGTTATTATGAATAAAGCTGCTACAAATATTAAAAATAATGTAGGTTCAGCTCATGTGGTCATCTCTATACTTTTCTATCAGGTAAATCTACATACATGAGTAAACAAAAATAGCTAGAAAGTAAGAGAGGATAATTGCCAGTAAATATATGGTGATAACAGTTACACAGCATCCGTTTGATTGTAAAATAGAATAGGAAAACTTAGTTATTTCAAAACTTTTTGAGCCTTGCCCCTCACCATGAAAATTATTAATAATAACAACAACATATAGTTGCAAGATTTTCATTTGGATAATTGTAAAAAAAAATAGGAGGTAATGTATCCACACCACCATCCTGCCTGGACATTCTTAACTTTGATGTGTGTGTCTCTGATTCAGAGATGCATACGAACTTTCAAGGGCAGGTACATTTTACAGTCCTTTTTGGGGATGCTGGCTACGGTGAAGGGCATTTGCTACGGTGAGAGGCAGCAGAGGGTTAGAAATGAGTTTGTCTTTATCCTAACACATCAGCCGTTATTGGTGAGAGCTAAGAGCACACATGGCTTTCGAAAGCCCATTGCCGTTCCCCTGGACACTGTGTGTCCTTGACACTCACTACTTCCAAATTGGAGGGCTTTATTTCTCTTCATGTGGATCCAATAGCTTACAACAGCAATAACAGCATTTTATTTCAAGGGATGCCTTGTGAAAGGAGATGCAGTCTACTTTTGGGGGTTTCTGAAAATCGCAGTAGTCAATGGGGAGAGAAGACAGTAACTTTAAGACAGATATGGGTGCCCCCTCTGCCTGCTCTGCAGGAAGGCTCTGAGCTGCTTACTAAAGTTTACGACTCTCCAGTGTTCCTTGTGTGCATGTCTCGCGCGCCCCCCCCCAAAGAAGGACATAAAACCCAGAAAAAAAAATGAGAACGAATAAGTGAATAGGTTATTAGGTGCAAAGAGGAAAAGGAGAGAGGGAGTCAGAGAGGGAGGGCTGGGTTTCCTTACTGTGCGCCGGGGGAATGCAGGCCACGGTGTATCCGTATCAAAAACCAGGCCCAGCAGGAGGTATTGGCCTCCCAGGTAATGGGCAAATGATGAGCAGATGAGCCAAGCTCCTATCGATTTAAGCATTTTGTTCCAGCCAGTCACAATTAACTTTGATTTGTTTTTACTTTCCTCTTATAGGTTTGCATTTGAAACACTCTTGGAGCACTAATGGTATAAAATTCTGGTAACTGCACATTCGCTTTTTAGAGAGGTAATGAGTGAATGAATGAAAAGGCTGCGATTATTTGCCATTCTGAGTGGGGATTGTCAGAAGATTTCTACTTGACTGAAATTGTTTTGGAAGTGAGCTGGATCAAGACTTTTGCAACTAAAATGAAGTGACTCTGGTGTGGTTTTCTGATATTTCTCTTCATCGGAGAATTCTGCAGAACTGTTCTGGGAGTTAGAAGTTGATTTAAATTTTATTTATAGGAGATTATTTAGGTGAATCGTATGAAAACATTGAAAAGTATGTGTATTTGACTCTTAACAAGTACTTGGGAGTCTTTTGCAAACTCATTTTGAAATTATTTGATGTGAGTTTTCCTGTTTACCATCACAGTGTTTTTTCAATATACAAATTACCATGTTGTGACAAAATAAATTATTGAAATGCTTTGAAAAGTTTTTAGAAATGTGCCTAAGAAAACAATATATAAATTGTTAGTTAATTTACATATTAATTTATTGAAATACTACTGCTACTGAAAGTCCTAGAACTTTTAGTACAACATTCCGGAGCATTTATTACTGTTTTGTAAGAAGCTGCTCTTTCTTTGTATGTGTTTGGAGGTGGCACTGGAGTTGCCAGATTTAGCCAATAAAAATAAAGGATTCCTGGTTAAATTTGAATTTCTGATAAATAAAGAATAATTTTTTTAGTATAAGTGTGTCCCATGCAATGTTTGCATTTTATCCGGCAACCCTAGGTGGCACTCTGATTGGATAGATATTGCAAACCATGCATTGAATGGATCATTTAGTTATTTATAAATTATAAATTGTCATTTATAAATCATTTTACCTTTCACTGTCAGAATAGATAGGCCAACCAGCTTGCTGCTTTCAAATAGAAACCAAAGGCTCTTTAACTCATTAATGCTGAGCTTAATTTCCCCCATAATGTTCCCAGGGCAAGCTGTGACTGGTCATTTCAAGTATAATAATTTCTGCCTGACTAATATAACAGAGACTTCAGAGGGGCCTGGCTTACCTACATTGATCAGGCTCTGACTGAAGTGTTTGGTGGTTACAGGGGTAGAGAAATGAATGATGCAATGAGGATATATTATCTTTGTGAAGCTACATCTTTGCTTTCATATCAGTATTGTGACTACATAGACAGCTGAGTTTGAAACCCTTATAATTCTGATCCTGGTAGATTCTTCTGGGAAAGGAAAGATTCTATGTCCTCACATTTGTCTTTTATTTCATTTTTTGTTCACAATAATCTAGTTGCCATGAAAGAAGCTAAGCTAAACCTTACAGAAAATCAGATTTAGCGTCGGTTCAGGGTGCTATAACAAAGTACCATTAACAGTGTGCCTTATAAACAACAGAAAATTCTCATAGTTCTGGGGGCTGGGAGCCTGAGATCAGAGTGCCAGTGAGGTCAGATCCTGGTGTGGCCCCTTTGAGGTTTGCAGACGGTGTCTTCCTCCTGTGTTCTCACATGGTGGAGAGCAGGGAGCTCTGGTCCCTTTAGGTCCTTATAAGGCACTAATCTCATTCACGAGGGCTCCACACTCACGACCCAATCACCTCCCAAAGGCACGCCTCCTAATACTGTCACGTTTGGTGTTGGGATTTCAACACATGAGTTTTTGGGGGACACAAACACTCAGTCCCTACTGATTTGACACTGTCTTGATGCTTTTTGTCAGTATCAGTCAGATGCTGTTGGTGAGGATATTTGTAGCACAAAAATTTGGAAGTCCTGTTTCCCATGCCCCGAGCCCCTTTCTAATTTCAGCCATAGCTTCAGCGAGTGGACAGTTCCTTGAAAGCCCAGGCCTCTGGAACGTTTTTTGAGCCTTCCTAATTTCTGTCTCAGAGCCTTTTCCAGAATGGCAGATGCCTGCTCAGTTTGCTTTCTCAAGCTGACTGTGCACGTGTGTGTGTGTGTGTGTGTGTGTGTGTGTGTGTGTGAGGTGGGGGTTAACACCCTTGGAGGCAGCCCTCAACTGATGGGAGACAGCAGCCTCTGGACCAATGTTCCAGCCATGTATCTTTGGGACTGGCATTTTTAAGAGGCACTTGGCATGCCTCTCAGAGGTCCCATCTTTGGATTTGCCCCAGTCTTTCCACATTCTCTCCATTCTCTCACACCTATTTGTGGGGATAACCAACTTGCACTCAATTCCTTGTCTCAGGCTCTGCTTTCGGGGGGCACCCAGCTGAGACACTGCTCCCAGCACCACAGTTCTTTCCTTGCTCTAGGTCTCGAAATTTTGCTTCCTCTGTTTGCATCAGGGTTTACTTTTCTTATTATCAGAAGAGAATTCTGTGACTGTACCTACCACTAAAACTGAGTCATATTGGTTACGAAGTACTTCAGGCACATTCATCTCACCCGAACCCTTCTTTACAATAAAAGCCACTTTTTATTGAAACCCCACCTTGCCAATTTCCATGCAGTTAAGAGTCCATCTAGGTGACAGTTTCTAAAACCTTCATGAGGTTGTTAGTTTTAAACAACAAAAAAGATGAACATATGCAATTTCTATTTGTGCTTTGCTGCTTACTGTTGGTTTCTTGTGGCAACTATAGTAGCTGGTGGCCCCTCAAGAGTGAAACTAGAAACTACCACAGTCCTAGTGCCACCACCACTGGCAGCATTAGCCACACCAATGAAAAATAACAACGTTAGATGTAACTCGATCTTTCCATGGTCAGCAATGGGAGCGAAGTTACCAGCAAAAGTAAGTTTTGTCTATTGGATTGCAAAACTGTAAAAGGGAATCTAGTGTTTTGTCATTCAACATGTTGGATGGGAATACTTTCAAATCCAATACAAACCAAAGGAACCTCAACATATGTATAAATGCCTAAAGGAAACTTTTTTAAGATTTTTGTATATGAGAACCAAACTTCTCCTTGTCTACAGATCAAGTTATTTTGATTGGCTTAATTTCAATGGATAACTTAAATATAAATGACAGAAAATGATGTAATTATTATGTGTATAGTTACAAACCAGTTACTATGTCTGAATCCTAATTAAAATTAGGATATATCAATCACTGTGGCTAATATATAAATAAACATAAACTACACAACTGATCCAATTAGAAATATTAGACTCACATACACGTTTATATAACTAATGCTACCAGTGGGAACAGATTCAATCCAGAATATTTTTTAGACCAATTTTAGGAGAATCCAGGATATCTTCTCCTCAAATGCCTAAAGCCATATCAGATATTCAGTCTGTCTATAACTTAAAGGTATTGGATAAATATCTTAAATTATAAAGGTGTATATGTGAACTAACAGGTATTCAGCATTGTCATTAGGCAGACATTTGTGACTTTTAACTTTCATTAATAGAAGCATTCCCTTATCTGTACTAATGCCAAACACTATTTGAATCAGAACTCTTAGATTCTTGGGGTCCCAAAAGATAGAGTCTGATGAACTCTCTTCCTGTTATAGAAGGGAGACATATTTTCTTACATGTATATGGCCTATAATTGTTCGCAGTGTTGGGACTACTACCAGAAGTTAGGAACAGAGGTGACAGGCCATGGATCCCCACCAGCTACCATTCAGATACCAATGAGCCTCTCGGGATGTAGCCCAACATTCTTGTGAGACAGCCGTGCTTTCCTACCTTTAAACATTGAGCTCAGGAAAATTGCTTCCATTCTGTTAAGTAAGAATGACTTGGGAACATTGGCCATTCTCCCCGTTTGGAAGCATATTGAGATGATAATAGTGGACTATCATGAAATTCAAGCTTTGAAACCTCACCTTTTGACTACCTTGCAAGTCAATATTGACTCTGATGTAGAAAAGGTCTCCAGTTCTTCCTTATTTGAATGATAAGTGGCATGGTCAGCATCACTGGGTGAAGGTCTTGTCCTCAGATCTCTCTGCTAGAGAGTTAGGCAGAGGTCAGACCAGCACACAGGGTCCCTACATTTGATTTGTCCTTTGGTTAACACTCTTACGTAGCTTCTGCTTGTTGCCAGGGGCCTGATTGTATTATTACATAATTAACTCTTTGACTAGGCTAGTGATCATAAAGAGGTCCTGACTTTATATCCAGGCAACAATTTAGGGACTGGTAGAATCTATATTATTAATTTTTATTTTATTATTCACTTATTCTCTAAGTGTGATATCCTGTAAACACTCCATTATTATGTAATATGATACTTAGTGTAGTACTTAGAGAATAAGTGATTAATAACAAAAGTGGTCCACTATAACTCAGTATTACACAATTCACAAACAGTGCTCTGGTAGAACAAAGACGGCCTCAGAAAACATGATTTCCCCACACACTGTAGTTACATGAACTTGAATAGTCCTATTACTTCTTGGACTTCCTTTCCCTAATATTTTAAATAAAGGAATTGAAACAAATGATCTCTATTTCTTTTTCTCAGCTCTATGTTCTATGTATTTGCTGAATGATGATTGAAAACGTAACTACCTAAGTGCTATACTTGGGAGGATATGCTTTCATTTTTCATGACTGTTTCAAATTTTAATAAGCTTCATCCAGGTAGAGTACTAACATTTTCTGCAGAACTCTGAGAATACATAAAGCCTTTGACTAAAACTTTTGTTTATTGATGGGTAGGCAAAAAACAATGAGGAATTTATAAAATGATTCGGCCTTATTCTCAGGTGTCAAAAATCGAGCCATAAAAATGAACACTTGCTTTATTTAGAGACTCGTGCGCAGGCTTTTCTGAGTTTCAGGATGATAAGAAGGTGTTAGAATCGTAGAATGTGGAACCGCAGATTTGTGCCTGGTAGGCTGCCAGAAACGACAGGGTCGAGAGAACATGTCGATTTATGTAGATTCTCGAGAGTTCGTTCTCCGGTCTCAGGCTGTTTGACTGTTTTGGGAATTCATATTCTATTTCTAGTTCTTAGCCTCAGACCAATTCTTAGAATAAAAACCTGATTGACTAGTAGGTTAAGAGTACAGATCAGGAAAAATTAATTTGTCTGACCCAAACTAAGAAAAAGTGAATTTTAATGTGTCCTATATTATTTGGAACACTTTAAAAACACCCCATTCATCAAGTATAAAAATGTGTTTGGAATTTATTTTAAATGATTAAACTGTTAACTTTTATATTTCACATTCATAGCTTCTTTTTTGTTTTGCAATGTCTATATCTTTGAAGTGAGCCACTTTTATCAATATTGCACTCCTGAAATGGCAAGTTAATATTACTGATGGTGACAATAAATTAAGATTTTATTTATTCTTATATTCTCTATTCAGAAAAGTTTACAATGTTATCAATAATGCTATTTGGCAGTTAAATGCTTTAGATTATCCTCTTAGAAACACATACCCTATACCTGGCGTGCCTTTAAAATTATAAACTACTTATCATTACAATGTATTGACAATAAGGCAACACATCGCATTAATACCATGCTAACTGTTTGTAATTTCCAGAGATTCAAATACCTAATATATCTAAAGTGGGCCAAAGAAGGATTAAAGGACACATTCTAGATTTGAGACAGAAAACATTCAAAAATTGATTTGATATCAAATTTAAGGAGAAAATATGCCAATAAGAAAAATGCACTTTTTCAGAATGAAATTCAGCATTTGTTACTTAATAACATTTGTCATTTCCAATTTTTCATATGAAGCAAATTAATTTAAAATCATCTTACTCTTCCAACTGCCTTTGTGTATTATGTTTCTCTTTTCATATTCTTTTGGATAACATTTGAGAAAAAATAAGACTACAACAGTCAACGGTTTCCATCAGGATGGAAGGCAGTTGTAAGACCAAGGAACAGGTGGAGCCTGTGCGGTTGGAACATTCGCTTTTTGTGCCACCATTTTGTAGCTGCTCAAAAAAAAAAAAAAAAAAAAAATTTTTTTTTTAAAGCAAATGGTGGATATTGTTTCTTTACAAAAAGTGGTTCTGTACTGGATCCATCTGCGAAGTATAAACATGTCATCAGCACTCATTTTCCATCTCCAAAAAACATTCCCTGTGTCCATATTTGATTTTCAAGTGCATCTGTGCGCTGATGGAAACCCTCCCAACATGCTGCCGCAGAATTGCAAAACCCACACATCTCTGCCTTTGAATCGAGCTTTCACCAGAGCCTGCGCTCCCCTGGGCATAAGCTTGTTTCAAAGTTGCGAAGGTCCTCCGGGTGACCCCAGTGACAGGAGCTTCAGTGTCCGCGGGAAGGTTAAGTTATTCCTTTCAGGGAGCTGATTTTGTCCATGAAGTTTTTTCTATTTTGCTCCAATTCTCTTTCTTTTTTTTCTTAGAATTTCTCTCTTTGTGCCCACGCTATACTTCTCTAATTATTAGGGTTTTGTACTCCTGAGCTGCTCCACGACTAAAGTCGCATTTAAGAAATACAGTGAAAATCTTCATATTAGTTTGGTTACTCAGAAAGTTGAAGTGGGAAAAGCAGGGGATTCATCTCAGAAAGTTGAAAGGCAAACATGCCAAATTCGAAGGGTTCTTAATGCCATGAATAGCCACACAATCTAAAACAAAACAGCACTGAAAAAAAACCCCTCATCTCTTCGTAAACACATTCATAAGTGGACTCCTTGGCGAAGAGGGAAATTTTATTTTACTTCATTATTTTCCCCACACAGAACCAGAGGTACCTTCGCTATAGAGCAGTGGAGTAAGACCTGCCTGTCATTTTTAATCAGGTTGTTTTAGGTAATTTTTGTTATGCCCCTCATTACTGAATTGTTTATCAATAGGTGCAGCAAGTGTCACTAGCTTTTCTCATCAAACCAGGTCTGACAAAGCAGCACAGCGCATGGGAAAGAGGCAGCTAGGTGAAACTAATGCCATAGATGTTTGATTCATTAGGAGCTTATTGTTAACGGGGATGTCTGATTGTAAAGGCTCAGTCAAGCAAAAGAGTGCAGAGTAATCAGTTGGATTTATAGTTTGCAGGGCTCAGAAAAAAATCAACATAAACCTTTGGATATAGCAGAAACAGAAAAATCCCCTTTGGGCAGCCCTAACCCGGAACCAGCCAAATAAGGTCAGGCTACATGAAGGTTTCCTGTTAGGTGATGGGAGATAGAGGCGGATTAGAGCCATGTGGCACGGCCTATCATACCTTCTGACTTAAGATAACAAAGCCAAGCTTTGTGCTTAGCTGTTTTTGACTGACATCATCAATTTTATTTTATGTTGGTCACCTCCGGTAACAGGAAAAAATGGCCTACGGTTGATAATACATGCCTTTTTTTTTTTTCTTCTTTTAGTATTAAGATGCCTAGAAGCTAGTTCTGTGCTGTTATAAATTTCAAAGAATTAGTAGCTTGCTCTCCTATCACCCATCCTCCAGCAACTGTCAGCCCCACTCCCCCTTGTTTTCAGTTTGTACCTTGCAAATGAGAGGCAGCCTTATTCAGAACCAGATGTAAGGCTCCTAGAGAATGAACATAAGCTGGTGTACTTTAAGCCTAATGGGAAGTTTTATATGCAAGGGCCTTGAACTGATTAGTATAATTCCCTCTTTAATACAGCTGTCCCTCCAGATTAAGGTAAACCAAATGTTGCAATCAGAGATTAGTGTACCTTGCCAGTTATTAACATCCCCGTGCTCAGCAAGCACGTCAGACGCTAATGCTGTGTATTTATTTGCCGCTTCCCCGCTGTAACTTGAACTTCTGCACCTGTCAAAGCATTCCAGCGAAGAGAGGGGCATTATTGGAAAGCAAAAGTTTTATACCTGGGCACCTGTTTTGCTTTGTCACAGCTTACATTTTCTTTTGGCGTGCCAGGACCGCCAGGTGCCTTAATCTGCTGCTCTTCTGGTTTTGTAAAGAGAGAACTGTGTGTGCTAAATTGCATTTGTTACTTTCATATGCTTTCTCTTGTGCGACTGGAGAGCTCTCACCTAAACCGGGGGTGTGTGTGCATGCATGCCTGAGTGTGTGTGTGTGAGCCCATGTGTGTGTTTGCTTTTAGAAAAGAGGTAAAGGGTGGGTGAGTTTTCTTTCCCAGACAACACACTGTGTCTTCTGTGTTCCTCAGCTTTGGCAGTGTCTTAAGTCACAAGGTGGGTCTCACAGCTGTAATATATTTGGCAGGATATCCTGCCTTCTTGCAACCCAGATGTCAAGAAAGACAAAGTCCTGGCTATCTCAGAAAGATCTGGCTGTGTTTCTTTCCCTCCTCTGCCCCCACCCAGGCTCGCTTGGACTCCAGGGCTGAGCATATGCAGTAAACACGCAGGAGAAGCTTGGGACGGTGGTTGGGTTGGGCTTTTGGTAACGTCTGGTTCACTCCCTGCGCTCCCCGATCCCTTTTCATCCGTGTGACAGACGGTCCCTGCAAGGAAGGGAAAATAGCGGAAAGTTTGAGGAAGAGACCTCACATTTGTTGAATAAAGTGCCTTTGTGATTTTTATCAGCATCTTCTACTACTCAGAGGTTGAGAATCAAAAAGTGCTTTCTGTGAAAAAGGCATAGTTTGTTAAGTAACCGCTAGGGTCATCTGATATATATATATATATTTTCATATTTGGGTTTAAAGCATGCACCTAGGCTGCTACAGAGCAGTCACCTGATGCCAGCAGCCCTGGGGCAACACCAGCCCCCCCTGAGCTTTGTCACAGACAGGAAGGAGCCACAGTTGTCTAGCTAACCCGTGACTCTGAAAACGGCGCTGGTTCAGGTTGCTGTCGGGGCTCGGGGAATATTGCTTTTTCTTGCCCTGCATTTACCCATCGTGGGCTTGCACGTGGCCTGCCTGGTGCAGAGTTTCTCCGTATTATAGTTTAATTGCAGATTTTTAAAGAAGACAAAAAATATGTTCATATCTTAGGAATTATGTCTTGCAGCCTACTAAATATGCTAATGCAGCACTAAGCAGGGATAAAGTTCTCGCCATACCCCCCAACAGTTGCGTGGAGCCCGCTGCCAAGTGATTGTTAATTGTGAAGCACAAGCGGGCTTTGCAATCCATCTTAATTGTCATACTTACTTCAGGTTTCGTGATAAGGCTCGATGTTCTGTTTAAAGTGACAATGTTGACAAGGGGAAAGGGTGTGGGCCTGCGCCTGTCGTTCTGAAGGGGTTGTGTGCTCTGACCTGCCGAAGGTTGATATGGATGGTCTGCGAGGGGATTTGAGTTGTCATGGGGTCCCCAGGCAGTTGAATGGAGAGACTGTCTGTCCTGCTTTTTCCTGTTAGGATCCTGACACGTGGAGCATTGATGAACTCAGCATAACGTTGAATGGGAGCTTTTTGGCAGCTGAGACACTGGGGCTAAGCTGCAGGTCAGAGATAACACCAGTGCGGATCTCCTCCTGCACACTGTGACTAGCGTGCTTTCTTCCCTCCTGAGTGCAGGAAATGGCTCATGTTAAATACGTTCACTTTTCAGTTTTCCTTTCTTCTAAAATGGAGCTTGACAGATTAGACTTTTCAGCTCCCCCTTTTTTCACCACCTCTGCTTTCTACCTCAGAAATACTCTTCAGGAAGCAGGAGTTAATCTTGGTGAGGAAACGATAAGGTGATGCTTGATTTTCAGGGGAAAGCAGAAGGATATGGCAGCCTCATTGCTGCACACAAACTTGCAACTCCCACCTTGGAGGCTGTGCCTCACAGCTCCTCCGGACAGACCAGAGGAGCCCGCGGCCCAGACGGACGCAAGGGAGCAGCACGCAGGGTGTTGTGGCATCTGGGGTCAGGAAGGACGCCTGGGTGGCAATGCTGAGCTTTAAACGGGGGCTCTCCAGTACTTACGGGGCCCTCCCCCAGAGGGGGCATCGCTGCTGACCCCAAAATACTTCTGTGCTGTTTGACAGGCAGCCGAGAGGGGCAGGTTTCAGAGATGAGCACAAAGAGAAACTGCCAAGAGTCACTTGAATAACCTTTTGCCAACAGGCTGTGTTCACAAAAGGGACACAGAAAGAATTCTGTCTAGTTTTAGGACCTGCCCTAAAGTTGGGCTGTCGAAGCTCCGCTCGAACGAAAGGTATCTGAAATAGATCCCTGCCTGGTATCGATTCGTGACTGTGAAACTAAGACCTTGAAACCGCCTGCAAACCAAGTCGGATTCTGACTTGGGGTACAAGCCTATGACCTCAGTGAGGTCTGAATGTGCTCTCTTCTCCGTCTGAGTACGTGGTGCACTTTGAAGCGAAAGGGGTGTGCGTGAGTGTAAGGGTGCGTGTGTGGGAATGCACACGTCGCTGGAGGGGACGGGACAGGGAAGGGGAGATGGGCTGGAGAGAAGGGCACGGGGATGGGGGAGGCTTTCTGGTCAAAGTTCATTACTCACCAGAGAAGAAAAGGTTTGTGGGCGGAAGTGAGAGTAGCAGCATAGTCCTAGGGCTAACACCTAGGAACAGGCAGGGAGATGCTGCCCTTTGATCTCTGTCACCTCTGACCAATTCTGTGCACCCTTTCTGTCCTCGTAGAGCAAAGCTGAGATGAGATGAGAAAGAGATAGAGGAGAGAACATGAGCGAGTGAGATGCACCGGAGCCAGAGATGGTGAGTCAGCCGCCCCGAGGGGCGGGATTCAGGCTGGGAGCTCCAGCCGAAGTTGCTCTGGTGCAAGGGGTGGCGCCAGGCCTTCCAGAATAAAACGCTTTCCAGTCCTCTCCAGCCACTTGTCCTGTGCGGCCTGCCTCTTCTTTGGCTGATTGGCACTGGGCCTATTTCTGGACTTATTCTAGACACCTCTCTGGCTACCGCTGGAAATCTTGGGAGAGTTCCAAGCACCTTTGAATTTCCCTAAGTTTAACTTCAGAGAGAGGAGCCGGAGCTGGACAACCTCCGGACCCCAGGGAAACAGTGGACGTAGCGTTCAGTCCAGTCGCCGACACACGGTGGGCGCAGGGTAAACCTTCACTGTTCCTCTTGGGAGAAGGGCGCCAGTTGAGTTTCTTGCCATTTTAAGAGCCTGGAAAACCCCGTGTGTCCTCCAGGTACCTCCCCCGATTAATGACGGCGCCTGTTAACGTTCCTGGCATTTCATTTCGTAGAGCAATTCCTCTAAGTAAAAGCATGTTTTCTTGATATTCTTATTTATAATGCAGTTAGGGTACCTGAAGGAAGCCACCTCTCATTCTGTGGATAATGTTGACAAGTGGAAAGAGAAAAACTGAGTACAAAGGGCAGTTCAGTGGAGGTTTGTTAAGGAAAATAGCACTCCTTGACCACAGAACGGGCCAGAGAAGTCCGTAAGGTTGGTTTGTTTTCCCTCAAATAATTTCAGATTGAGATATATAGAAAGCAGAAAGTTTTAGTCAGCGTTGTGGAACAAATGGAGTTTAATTTTGGGTCCATCCTTTTTGTTTTTTTGACAAGACCATTAGTTCCTGATCACCCGACCCCAGCCCACGAGAGAACCTGCTTGCGCCCACGTTACCTTCGCCTTGAAGATGGGAGGCTTTTTAAGGCAGACGGTATTTTCACATGTTGAACATGCCCAGGGCTATACCTTGACGGTGGTACAATGGGCATTCTATTTCAAACTTTATTTTAAACACGTCTCCATTTAACAGACACACCTTTTCCTGAGATTCTTTAGTGTCCCTTTGGAAAGGCACAGCCTTTTCCCTTATTCGAGTTCTTCACATCCCACCACTGCCTGAGGTGCTGCCTGAAACAATACCCTAATTACCTAGGTGTTTGTTCCCCCCCACATAGCTTGTGTACCCTTGCCCTTTCTCTAAGAGTCCTTCTCTCAGTGTGTATATGTGTGTGTGTATATGTTGTGAAAGTGCGTGTTTATATGCATATATGTGTGTGTATATATGTATGTGTGTGTGTGTGTGTGTGCAATTAGGCCAACCTCTGTGTTTTAAATACTGAAGACTGTTAAGTCACCGATGAGCCTGCTCTTCTTTGACTTCAGAACCTTAATGCTTTAAGTTTTCGTCATGTATCACATGATTTTTATCATTGGCCTTTCTCCTGTTTTTAAAAGTGGGTGTATTGTTTTTTTTCCTGACTGCACTAGTCTCACATAGGTACTGTGGAATATTTAGAAATACAAAAAATTATGGGTGAGAATAAACTTACCCATGATTCCACCATCCACAGTTAACCATTGTTACAACTTTTTTACCTCCTGACTTATTGTTTTAGGTATTGAGAATGTGTAGGTCACTCTATAATTTAAAATTTTTTTTTCTTTCCTTTCCAGACTTTCAACTCTCCAAGTTCTCCCCGTTCCTTTTATGTGGATGGGTCCCAAGTGGGACCAACACAGCGCTGTAGTATCTAAAGCTAGATCTGACTTGTATTCTGGGAAGGTTAGCTCACAGCCTCTACATTCTGTATTTTGAACTTCTTAATATGCATTTTCCTGCTCTGAATGAGTGATTTATTTTCTGATCTTTGTTAATACTTCTTTTCAAGCTTGAAACAAAAGAAATGATCTAAAAATAACCAAGACTTTAAAGTAGCATGAGCCAATAGGTTGACACCTTTGATCCTTAGGTAAAAAGTTACAGTTCTTTTGTTGGCTTTCTGCAAAAGAGGAAGTGGGGGCACATTACACAGTTAATGCTATTTATGCATGAAGGAACCTGCTCTTGACAGCTGGTAAACAAGTTGCAACATTTCTCTTCTTTGTAAAGTAGCTCATCCATTTAAAATTTATTTATTGAACTAACCCCTACTATGTGGCAGGCACTGCTCTAGGCATGTGGACTCAGGAGTAAATGAAACTAACCAAAACTCACCCTTGTGGGAGCTTACTACTTCAAAATAAGGTAGTTGAACAATTTTATTTTCTACTTAAATTCCCAGTTAAAACAAGTAATTGCTCTTCATTTTCCAAATTCTGAGTCAGTTTTGAAGCAGGTGGGGAAAGAGCTCTATTATTACAATATTACTATGTGAAATAATCTCTTTCCTTCCAGAGACATCTCTCATTCATTATTCTCCAAGTTCCATTTTCTTTTTTTTTTTCCCCAGTAGGCAAAAAAGCAAACAAATATAGTGGCAAAGACCAATTTTGATGAGTTAAAATAAATGTCTTAGATTTTAACATATGTTGTTTCATTGAGGAGGGAGATAAAAAACACAAAACAGGAGGGGTAAGAGTGGATATGTTCTTACTACTGTTTTGGGGAATAACTACAGGATGCAAAATTAAGAGGGTTACTTTACTTTCATATAGAGCTGGTAGCTTTGTATTTGAGATTATGAGTTTTGGTACTTAGATTGAAAAGTAATGGAAAAATAACCATTAGTAGCCAAGCAGAGAAATAATGTGAGACAGAAAACATAAGCCAACATTTTGTTTAATTCAAACAAATGTATAATCCATGGAGTCTCTACTAGATGTGAGTCACTAAAGCTATAAAGAAGTATCTAGAAATTAAGAAACGGAGCAGCAAATGGTTATCTGGGTGATTTTGTTGTAGGTGGTGGGAACGGAACTGGGTGATAGTCCGGTGGGATCAGACCGGACCTGGGTTCAGCAACCTCCATACTTGGGTTCTGGCTAGAAAAGAATTCAGAGCCAAGACCCAAACTATAAAAGAACATTTGTCTAGCTAATCACAGAGGTGGACGAAGTAATTCCTAGAAGAAATGGGCGTAGGAAACAAGTTATAGAGGCAAAGGAAGGGCCCTGGAGCTTGGAAGTGAGGAAGCTAATGGTAACACGCTTGGGGAGAAGGGGATGGGGGGAAGGGAAGTGATAAAGAAAGGCAAGGGCATGCTCCAAGGAGGGAGAGCACTCTGGGTCCTCCTTCCTAATAGTTTTAAGCCTGGAGATCTTAGGGGAGGTCCCAGGGAAAGATTTCATTACAATATTCAGCAGCTTTCCAGGTGTGTCCTTTCAGGGTTGTGGTCTCCAGTGATTGATTGGTTGGCACCAGGGCCAGGGGCCATTATTCAATGCAGCTGATCCTGAGGTTAGCTGTGGCTGGTTTTGTTGCTCTTCTGGGCCTGGAGCTGAAACACAACTGAGGCCTGAATGTTATCTCTAGGGAGGAAAGGTCAGGATGTCCAAACCACACGACCAGTGATATGCTAGGGGAGGAAAGGATGCCTTGGGGGCAAGGTCCCACCCTACAATTGTCCTTTGCTAGGCATCCAAGGCTTTCCATCCTGGTGACCTTCTGTACCTGGCCCATTGTCCTGGTTCTGCTCATGTGTGTCTAACTGCCTACCATACTTGTTACCCACTTGTTTCAGTTTGAGTGTGATTTTAGTAGTTTGTCAATCACACATCAAGAGAGATGAATTTTGCAGATAGACTTGGACAAGTTTTTTTCAGAATCCAAGATATGCCATAGGCAGTTAGAGTGTGACATGGAAATATCTAGAGTTTAAATGGATGATACATGAGAAATTATCCTGGATTCTTGAGTTTATGTGTAAGAATGGAGTCTTTGTT
Organism: Miniopterus natalensis; assembly: GCF_054644295.1. NCBI lineage: Eukaryota > Metazoa > Chordata > Mammalia > Chiroptera > Miniopteridae > Miniopterus > Miniopterus natalensis. The sequence continues at coordinate 61,049,131 of NC_142088.1, read as the reverse complement.
ACTTTTTTTAGAAGTTGATGAAAAAAGTATGTGTTATAACTCAACCAAGAAAAGAAGAGTGTACATTGGAGACAAGAACTTGTGCAGTTAAATAACTCAATCTGTGGAATAGACTATAGCTGCTGAATAGCGACTGAAGATGCAGACTGTCATCTAGAAGGGTTGACCAAATTATTTACAAATGCTGGAAAAATCAGAAGAAGAAAGGAAAGAAAGGAGGGAAGAAATGAAGGACAGAAAGGTGAAAACAACAAATGAACAAGGGAAGGCTACAATGGATAATGTTAAGGCCTAATTATTTTAAAGTTTTAATACTAGCTCATCACTAGGGAGAAATGATATTCTTTAGGCAGGGTTGTATAATTTACATCTATAATAATTTGGATATGGCATAATCTAGGGACAAGGAATATAATAAATTTATGTTTACTAGGAACTATAGGAAATCCTTTCTAGCTTAAGTGATACTTTGTGGAAAAAGATGTAGAGACTCTTAAGTTTATATTTTAATCCATTTTTTAATCCTTATTTAACATGTTATACTTAGTTAAAAAAAAAAAGGTAAGCTAAAATCCACCCTTGATTTTGTTTCAAATTCATACTCTTGCCCTTTATTTTTCCACCAGACTCTGTCCCTGTCATATCTCAAAACAAGTCACAATCTACCTGCTCACTGAAGGCTTTCTTTTGTAGGATGAGATACAGCACTATTTATACACTTATAAAGACATGTATGTTTTTTATTGCTTATGATCATGAGCATAGGCTTTCTTAGCATGTAAGAAAGCAGAGGCAGTGTCTTCACATTTAGAAAATGTGTACAGAACAGCCAGCATAGTGTGCTGCACCCACGCTTTGTCTAATAAATATTAATTGATGTTGATGAGAGAGCACATGTCACTAACAAGAACCTCCTGTCTAACTCCAGGTCTTCAGAGGCCTGAAGATTTTTGTGAGCTGGAATGATGCCCTGTTGTGGTAATTCCTTATGTTTAGGATAAATGAAGTTTTAAAAAGTTTCCTTTTTAAAAGTAGAATCATTGGTGAGTTTAGTAAGATATGTACATTACATGTATTGGTTGTTCTAGAGTTTCTTAATTCGGAAAATTTTAAAAAATTAAAAATATCTCCAGTGTATATGGTGTGTGTATATACATATACATATACATATACACTCACAGAGTATATATGCATACTGGGCAATATGAAATTTTAAAATTAGAAATGAAAAGATATTATTTCTACTTTAAGAAGAATCAATGTATTGAAGCAAAAAAATTAAAATCCTTAAAATTACTGTATGTTCAGCATTCATTCATCAATGAATATTCATAAAATAACTACTGACTCCAAAGTTGAAGATGGCACCATTCCATCCTCAGAGAGCTTTTAATCTGATAGGTTAAAGACAACCACAATATAAAGCACACCACTATTTTTACAAGATAGCCAAGGAACACAGATAAGAAAATAACACAAATAGCTAACATTGAAGGCTCCTTATTATGTGTCAGGTGCTATATGATATATTTTAAGCATATTGACTCTCTTAATTCTCACATCAATTTTATGAGTTACAGGTACTCTTCCTCCCCCCTCCTTGACTTTCCAGAGAATTATAGGTATGAATAAACTACTCAGGAGCATGTAGCTACTACATGGCAGAGGTGGGCCTGTGAGCTGTGTGTTTGACCCCAGAACTAGAGAAGTCAACCACTGTACTCCACTGCCTCCTAGGGGATGGGCAGGCGGAAATGACCTGATTGGAGAGGGGTCAAAAATGGTTTCTTGAAAAAAGACCCTTGAGCCAGATCTTACAAGACTAGTAGGATTATGGCAAGTAGAGCTATGGAGAGGGAATGCCAGTTAGAGATCAGGCTTGGGTCACACAGAGCCTGGCGGAGAATGGGAGATATGCAAAGGGTGCAGTTGGGAGGTAAGGCAATTGGGGGCTGAAAAAGAGAGGAAGGCCAAGGAACTTGGTCTAAATCCTGTAGGCACTTAATATAAAATAGAATAAAAGAATCATAACAAAAATTCAACAGCCCAGCCGGGTATGGCTCAGCAGTTGAGCACTGGCCTATGGTCCAAGAGATGGTTGTTCGATTCCCTGTCAGGGCACATGCCCCGGTTGCAGGATCGATCCCCAGCGGGGAGCATGCAGGAAGCACCCGATCAATGACTCTCATCATTGATGTTTCTATCTCTCTCTCCCCCTCTCTCTTCCTCTCTCTGAAGTCAATAAAGATATATTTTTAAAAAATCAAATGGATGAATGTTAATAAGGGGTAAATCACTATGAGGAGAGTTTCAATCAGCAAAGCCTTCTTAGAGGACCTGGAGTCTAAACTAGGGTTTCAAGTTGATAAGAGTGTAGTAGAAATAGCATGTCAAGCAACGTAGAATACTGTGATTTTAGTAGGAGACTAGAACATAAGGAAATGAAGAAAGATGATAAAAGTTCATTTTTCATGCATTCAAGAACTGCTGAGGGACAAAGTTAAATAAGTGAATTTCTGCCTCTTATACCTAGAGGAGGGAGAATAGAAATATTACCCCCCGATCATCTCCATCTTGGTTAATGTTTTCCCATTCACTCTGCTGTTCAAGTAAGAAACATGACAGTTACTTTCATCCCTTTTCTTCCACTCACTCAAAAATACATCCTGAAGCTGCCCTGCTTGGATTTTTTATTAGAAGCCCCATAGAGCTGGACACCCAATGTGCTGTTTGAAGGCCTCAATCAGATCAAGTCATTCCCTTATTTAATATCGTCTAATATCTGCCCATTGCTTTTAGGACAAATTCCAATCTCCACGCCCCATAAACTTCCAGTCTTGCTTTATTTTGGTTTTCATTATGCTTTGGCCTTCCTGCCTCTTTTCTGTTCCTTAGACTCAAAAGCTCATTCTCATTGTAGGGCATTTTTACGTGTGTGTGTGTGTGTGGAGGGGCTGTCTCTCTTCCAACAGATAATTAGCTCAAATATCCTACGTAGCCTTTCCCTGGACAACCAACCTGAAACCTTGCATCCATGATTTGTCAAGGAGCAGGTCACTATCTCTACATTTAGAGCATTTTGTTCAAATTAGTCTTTATCCCTCTACCCAACTGTATTTTCTTCAGGATTCTTACAATTTCCTGAAATTATTAAAACAACATCTGTTTATGTCTGTCTCTCCCCAGAATCATTTTGGCTCTAGAGAAAAGGGCTTGCTTTGTCTTGCCTGGTGCTGCAAGCTCAGTGCCCAGCAAAGTGCTTTAAAAGCAGTAGGTGCTCAATGAATGTTTGTTAAATGGATGAAAAATGAATAAAGAGAATGGAAATGAGAATGGCTTGAATCATAGGCAGAAGCTTATGCTTTATCCAATAAATGAAGTAGATTGTGGAATAAATCACGTGGATAATATTTCTAACTGTGGTCTAGTTCAACAATTAACCAAGCTGTGTTCTTCTTTGCATACCAGTTTATTGATGGTGGGTGGGTGGACTAAACGGCTTTTGCGTCTCAGCGGGGGGGGAAACAAGACTGAGATTTAAAAGAAAAAAAAAATGGTGTTAGTTAATCCACAGGGTAGGTGAGAGCTCAGCCAGAATGCTCTTTGGAATCCAGACAATTCAGTGACAGTGACACTCTGGTACAAGTGTTGGGGAGGTCAGATGAGATAAGTTTATGACTTGTGCAATCAGTCTTGATGTGCTTGATTTTAGATAGTATTTCATGGCGACATTTAAATTTGAATGGGAAATGACCTCCTGGCTCCCAGTTCCTTCCCTGGCAGTATAGGATTGCGCCTTCAACAAATACGGGTACATTTAGTCCAGTATAGTTCTCCAGTATCTTAACAGATGGAGTTTATGAGTTTATTTCTAGGAGAAATAGTGATTTCAAGGCAAGGAAGGGCTTGTAGGAGCTATTTACTTTTACTTTTTAAAAGGAATACCTTCCTGGCAAGAAAGTGAGTGAATAAGCAAGCGGACTCAACAGCTTTCTTGGAAGGAGTCGGCCGCGGCAGGTACGGGAGGATTCCTTTGGCCAGCCTTCGCTTCCCTGTGCTGTTCTCACACTTGTGTTGGCACCGTTGGTGCGGTTTATTATTAGCGGTGTGTCCTACAGGCCATTCATTCGCGGAATATGGCCCTGGGAGAGAAATCTCCATGTGAAAATAAAATTGTCATTGTTTTTCATTTGCTTAGGGGGCCTTTCACATAATGGAAGAATAACCCTAAATGGAAAAGACCTCAATGCAGGGGCTGGGGGGAAAGACAGAAAAGGTGTGGAGACAGATGTTCTCAGCGGAGTCAGATTGGAACTGAAAAATGAAGATTTTGTTTTGTGCAATGCTGGTTGCCTTGCCAGTCTCAAGCTGGCACTGTGGGCTTGCTGTAGCTGCTGAGCCTGACTGAGGAGAGGAGACAGTTTGCTTCCGTTTTATTGCTCAGCCTCCCCATGCGTCTCAATATGTTTTTGATTTTGTATTTTAAAAATAAGGTGAATGATCTCGAAAGAAAAACCATTGCAGGCGATTTTATTCTTTGCTTTTTCTAATGGACAATTAAAAGGCACTCCTGGTCCTATTCCAGAGATTTTCTCATTTCTTAGTACAACTGTAACTTAGGCACATAGAATGGTGCAATGGTATTATTAGATATTATCGTATTTACTTTATTCACAAAAATGTGTGACACACCTTATTTGTACTCTTTTTGAGGAAATGTCCTGGAGTGGGTTTTGTCCCAGTTCCTTTTTTGCGCCTGTCATAAGGTGTGTGCTAGAATGTAAGTTCCTAGGAATAAGAATAGCATTTCTTTTTTTTGAGAAAGCATAATGATTTTGAGCTTTCAGGAATTTCAATGGGCTATTGTTACAATGCTCCGGCCCACCAAGTCCCACTGTGACACACTTCCTACCTCCCATGGCAGATATTTATGTTTCAAATTAAATAAAACTATAATTAATTTTCTTCAGAAAAATTTTTAGGATTTTGTGGTTTTCAGGACCTAGGAGGTAGCTGGAGATACCCCAGGCTATCACAAAAGCAGCGCTGGCGATCACTGCGTTAGTGATTAGCACTTTGTAAGCCTGCGAAAAATATTGAAACCAGGATAGACGGTCTAATTTCTGGTGGGTGGACTCATATTAGTGCAGCGTAATGTGTTAACACATGCTCCGAAAGGAGGCTGTGGGTCTGGGAAGATGGCTTTTGCAGAAGGCTTTTATCCAAATTAATTCAAAGAATAACAGGAGTAGTTGTGTATTGGGGCAGAAGGAAGAAGGTGACTTAATTAAGTGATAGAGAAATCTCCAGAAAAAAAATTGTCTCATATCAACCCAATACTAACAGCAAAATCCTCATTACGGAAATCGATAATCCTGTAATGAATGCATAATAACTTCAAAAAGGATTTTGTATTAAGTATTTTGGGGTGATTAAATATGCACTAAATATGGAAATCAAATACTGCTTTTCTTTACTTTAAGAATGGTAAGGCTCTCTTCTATGTCTCTAAAGAGAATCTTATGAGAAGGCTCCAAAGAGGAATTTGAAATAAATTCACCTGCTGGATTTGTGCCTGAACTGACTACATTTACCTAATTCATTTTTGGCTTTTGCTTAGCTCTAACCATGGTGACAACACTGAGAAACCGATGCCAAGGTTTCCCGGGTTGCTGGGAGGTTTGTACAAGGCAGCGGTGAGTAAGTGAGGTGGTGCCTGCCCCAGGGTTTGGTCTCACTCAGCAGGGGGTCTTTGGAGTTGCTCGTAGGCCGTGCTTGAAGAACCATGGTGCAGTCTGGCCAGTTGGTACTGCTAGCCTGTTGCTGTTTCATGGATCCAGGAAAACAATCTGGTCCCTCTCTACATTCGGAGTTGAGCCCAATGCACTAGTAGTCGTGGACTGAGAGAGTTCCGAATCCATCTATTTGCTACTAAAACCTAGATTGGCTCTGTGGCTCTCAGAGACAGAGTAAGAAAGTTTTTGTAGTGGTCAGAGATACGCAGTTCGTAGATCTGCAGCTGTATGTGCAGTTTGCAAGGAAATTTAAGTAAACAGGTGGACTGAGGAGAGGATATGCTACCCTGAAAACACTTCTGTTTTGTCTTTTGGCAAAGATGTCTGATTTGGGCTTCCTGAGTTTTTTGCCTGGTGTTCTGCAGGAAAATTCACATTCCAAAAGATAGGCCCGCCTGCCATCCTGCTTCTCCCACCTCTAGAAGGTGCTCTGATATCTAGAGGTTTCCTTCCCCAGCCTGTTTTCCTGAGATAATCCCCCATCACCTGGTTAACAATCCAGGTCACATCAGGTTAACACTTCAGTAGTCTTGCATACACTCTCCCTGTAACTTTTTCTGAGAAATAAAGGTCCCTATTTTCTTTAAAAGAAGATGTATGTCAATAGAGCTGAGAGATAGGGGAGAGAGAGGGAGAGAGAGGAGGAAAGAGAGGACATCGAACATTATTTAGAAAGGGGTCCCTTTCATTTTGGACCTTTCCTTTCTTTACCATCTAAACCTACAGGTACAAATACAAGTAAATAACAACTTCGGACCCCACAACAATGCTGTGGCCCTCAAGGCCCCAGCCTCTGTACATTTTTCACTAACTCAGCTTTTTTCTTAACTGCAGTTAAATTTTCATTCTTGTGCTTTACCTCTGAGATCTCTCTTATTTTTGTATTTATATCTTCTATTTTAGGATGGGGAATGCAAAATATATTGCAAACTCGAGGAAGAACAAAACGAGGTAAGTTCATGGAAATAGCCCCCTTTTTCCTGCCCCCGAATTATTTAGAAGGGGAGCAATGGAACTTTCTGGGTTGCTCCCATTCTGCTTTGGCCTACATAGGCTCTCAGGCTATGGCTCAGTTCACTGGCCCCAGATGCCAGCGGTGCCGAGGTGAAGGGTTTGAGCCTCACTTGGGCCGGGTTGCTGCATGCTTTCCTAGCAGGGTTGTGGGGGGACTCGGTGCAGCCACTACAGAAACTCTGGTGTTTAAGGGGACTGGTGAACGAATGAGTAACAAGGTAAGAATCCAGCCCATTCCTGGAAAAACAAAGCCTGTGGCCTACGTTCATTTTTTTTTTGCATTTGGATGGAACATGCTGCCACTTAGAATATGAGCTTGTTACTCAACCTCCCTGCGTCTCTGTTTCCTCATCTGTAGAATGGAGATAAGATTTGCTCCCTCGCTACCTCCCCAGGATCTGTGAAGATTAGATAATGGTTGTAAAGTCCCTGTACAAAGGTAAAAGCACTATCATTAAGAAGGAGATTAGTCAACAAATAAAAAAGAAAATACTGGCAGGACCCCCCAAGGTGCTTTGCCTAAAGGTTTTAGAATCCGTCATTGGGCGGTCTCACCCATTCTGAGTTTGTTTTAGCTACAAAAAGTTAGGTGTGAATCTTTTGACCTTTCTATTTGTTCATAAGGTTAAACAATGGTTTGATAGTGAGCATTTGTATTAATAAAAACAAAGTGGGCTTTGAATCTGAAACAGGTTTTATTTGAAAAGGGGGCGAACCCGCAGGCCCCAGGACTGTTTGACGCATTTGACCTGCAGGCAGGTTCCCGGCTCTCAGAGCACCTTGGACTTCAGGTCCTAGCAGAGCCGTTGCCGCCCCGCAGCCCAGTTCGCTCTCCCCAGCTTTATTATGGCACACGGCGACAACTTCATTTTTAGCATTTAAAAAAAAAATCCTCTTCGCTTAATTCAGACAGTGACCTGCAGGCCTCATTCCGACTGAAGGAGCCATTCAGAATACTTGCAGACAAAAGCAGGGCTTTTTCCTAGCAACCAGATCAAAGCCAAATCTCCCAGAACAGCTCCCTCCCAGGTTTCCTTTGGCTCATAGGTTCACAAGGATTCTAAGGCTCGTGGTATCCAGTTCAAAATTCGCTTTCAAACCGAAATGGCAAGGGAAACGGAGGACTTTTCGCAGACTGCGAACTGGCGAGCATGGCAGGAGCACTTAATCTTGGGAGAACACGGTGGTGATTTGGAGCATCCCTAACTTTGTTATCGCCTGCATCTGCGTGCGCATTCTGTCGGGCTCCCACAGAATGAGGTCTCTGTTTCCTTTCTGCCAGTACCTAATATCAGCTATGCCCAGGAGCCGGCTGATGAAGACTTCCTGTTTGTTTTGAGTCACTGCTAGAGTGATAAATATACTTCAGCTTTCTGCTTAGAGAGGAAAGAAACCAGCTGCCCTGAACTAAAGAGAAAAAAAAAAAAAAAAAGCAAAAATTCCACTGAATGGCCCTGTTATCATAGAGTTTCAAGGGCAGCATCAAAATGAAAACTATAAGCCAGGGCAGCGTAAATAATTTCCATATTAAAGCGTCTCGCTGCATGCAGAGACCTAAGTTGTTTGTCTTTAATCATTTAGGCGAACGATGCATTTTTCACTCTTCTAAGACTAGCTCAGCAGTGTTTAGAAATTTTTAAAAATGTGAACTTACGCTACAGAGTAATGGTGAGCTATATAAATAAACAATTACAGTTGTGGTTTTTTGATCTGACCACAAGCTTTTAATGCCACTTTTGCATGAACATACGATGCTTCTGGAAAAACAGTACTGTTTACATTGTCAGTGGCATCCACTGCTGCATGAAGTCATTTACATACATGATTATTTGGATATAGAGTAGCCCAAGAACAAAAGAATACTATACAATTATTTAAAACAAGAACAACAGGAAATCCTTTATAGCTTAAATAGCGCTTCTTAAATAAAGCTGTGGTGTTTTTGTGTTTTGATCTCATTTTTGTGCTATTTTGAACAGGTTTTGAATTTGATGACGAGAGAGGCCTTTGTGTGGGATTTCTGTCTGAACTCTGACCTGCAGAACAGTGAATTTAGGAAGCCTTGTTGGTCTGAATGTCTTGGTCACTGAATTCTGGCTCTTGTTGTTTTTTGTTTAAGCTGAATATAGAAACTTGACTTCCAGAAGACATGTGTTGGAAAAGATGGCAACAAATTGATTGTGCTTGGAGTGGGTATGAATTACTTATTTCTTTCCAATACCTGTAGTCTCTTAAAACAACTTATAATAGTAGGAGAATAATTTACTAATAACCTCCAATAGCACTTTTGTCCAAGTAAAGGAAATGTCTAATAAGCAAGTTGAAAATAAAGTTAGCAAGAACACTTTTCTGCTGTCAAATTAATGACGCAGATACGGAGGCAAGATGCTGTGCGTTGGCCTTATAATGGTGTGTCTGGTCATATTTATAAACTGAGACCTAAAATACACATGAACTGTTTATATAAAGTAGGTTCCCCAACATGCTGGAGTCAATGATTGGAACACAGTGAATTCCTAGGTGAGAGAATCACAGCGCTAAAGGCCTGATGGAGACTGGGTCTTTATCAAATAAAAGCTTACATTAAAAAAAATTCATGTGACATCAATGACTCCTAAGCAGGACATGTGTTTAGAAATGTTCAGCACATTCGTTAAAACAAAGCCAGATGTGTAAATACTTGTTTTACTTCATAAATACGTTGTGATGTGTGTCTTTTTTATATTCTAACTTTACTGACATAAAGAAGAAGAGAAAAAGCATTTTTAAACATGACTGAGGATGGAAGGGTCAAACTACTAAGTAGTATATTTTCTGTCATAATGTGCGATCTTAGGAAAAATAGAATCAGAGAATGGATGGTACTAGGAGAGGAAAAAAATAATGAAGCCAGCATTTTCTGGGTTGAAATGAAGGGTATAAAACAAACTTATGTGATAAATGTATTCACTAAGATAAGTATGCCAGGGGACAATTTTAACGGGTAAATCGGCCTCTGTGTTTTTAAAAGAGAAGTTAAAAATTCTATAGAATTTTAACTGAGGGTTTAGGTGAGGTTTTTTTTGTAAAACCTATCATTTAAAATAAATTGGAACCCTAATTGGGTGGGACCTGTCACTTACCAAATATAAAAAGGCGTGAAAAAACCGCCTTTACCTTTTTCAGTGCCATTGAATGTCAAATATCTAGTGTTGAAGTGAAACTATTATGGTAAAATTCTGCACAGGCCAAGTCACCATTCTCAGCAACAGTGTTCGCTTAGGTTGTTCAAAGCTGGTCGTGGTGGTGATGGCACACTCGTGAGCCAGCCTTAAGAAACGGAAAATCTGTAGGAATGCCACCCACTAATAACCAACGTCCGTTTCTTCATGATAGAACAGGAATATAAGAATATTTGCATATTTCACTACCATTTGCACAGTGCTTTCACTTGCAACAGCTCCCATGACCCGTGGGTGTCTCTGGTTCTGGTTGTAAATGGGAACAGGAACAGTGTTTGTCCTGTGCGACCGGCACTGACTCCAGCAATGCCATTCCTCCCGAGAAATAGTCCTCCTGCTGCCTAACAGCGTTTCAGGAGCATCTTCTTATGAAACAGATGCTGCAAACCAGTACTTTCAAGTATAGTAACTAGTGTAGCAGAGTGAAATGCAAGTGTGTTCCATAGCAATTAACCCTGGATCTCCCCGAACTTACCATGACACCGCATTCCTGATCCCAGGGGTTTTATGTAATTCTATTGAAGGAGGTGAAGAACAAGCATGCGGAATTAAGACTAAGGGATATTTAGAATCAGCTACTGTCCGAGTAAAAGGTTTTTTAAAAAGAATGCATTTATTAGAAGAAATGAGGGTGGGAAGGGGGGATGTTTTTCACACCTGTTTTCACACTTCTGAGGTGATAAGTCCAGCCCTTACAAAATAAAATGGCAGATTTCACACTGTACCCACCCAGGCATATTCCTACGGTCTCCTAACTCACTTATTCTATGAGAACAAAAAGGCATTGAGATCTCCTGCCCAAACCAGCGGCTGAGAGAGGCCTCTGCCGCCTTTGCTATGCCCTCCCGTCTTCCAGATGTTGGTGCCATCTTCTGCATGTCGTATATGAAGCGCCAGGGCAGTGTACTAGGTCTCTCATGATGTTGGTTCTAGATCTACAATCTTTTTCTTTGTCCTATTTTTTTAAAAAAATTGATTTTAGAGAAGGAAGAATGGAGAGAGAGAGAAACATCCATTGGTTGTCTCCTGTGACTGGGATTGAACCCGCAACCTAGGTATGTGCCCTGACTGGGAATCGAGCCCGCCACCTTCAGGTGCATAGGACAATGCCCCAGCCAACTGAGCCGCACCAGCCAGGGCCCTCCTATTCTTGATCTTAACACTCAGTGAATTAACCTGAGTTCATGATTTTACCAACTGGGCTCACACACACTTTCTACATCTTAGATTGCTTTGGTTACCAAGTCTAGCCTACCTTAGTCACTTACTGAACATAGATAAAATTTATTTTTCTTCATCTCTCACAATGGCCTATGTGATTACAGTTTAGAGTCACAGAATGTTATAGCTGGACTAGCCTCAGAGGTTAGGGCAATGTCTGATAACCAGCTAACAGAACTTTGCCAGTCCTCTAACCTGATCTTCACCACTTTTCTTCAGCTCAGTAAATGCCCAGCTCATCTATATAGGTATTAAAAAGGAGTTATCTTTGATTACTTATTACCTTACCACCCTGTGTCTGTTCCATTAGTAAATCCCATTTATTTGCTATCCTGATTATATTCAATACTTTTCCAAGAACCACCATCACCCCTTGCCTTGATAAGTTAAGAGCCTGAAATTTATCTCCTTGCTGCACATATTCTCACATTTCCATGTTATCTTCCACATACTACTCTCTGAGATTTTTTTGACTTGCTTCCTCTGAGATTTTCTAGCTCTCCTACCTATTACTGGGATGCAGGTTCCAGGAGAGTGGAGACGTTGGGTATAAAGTACACTCCGTAGCACATATAATTGTGCCTGAAACGTTGTAGGCTCTCAGTGAATATTTGTAGAGTAAATTAATCTCCTCTTACACAGACTGGAAATATGAGACACAAAGAAGTTAAGTAAATTTCTTAGGTTCACAAAATTAGTCAGTAAATCTACAACTACAACTTAGGTCTCTTGAATCTCAGTCTAAATCACTTGTTGTACCATATTGCGGTTACTATTGTTATTACCATGTAAGACTGTATTATATTGACTTAAGGAATGCAGCACACATAGCTCCTGGCTTATGCTGTCAGGCTGTCTGGAAAGTGAGTGAAACTAATTATAAGATCAGTAACTAAGTGGCTGGCTAATGTCCAAGACAGACCTGTTGTACCAAGTTCTACTCTTCAACAAAGTTTTAGCATCCCACCCATCCAGCGCAGGTAATTAGCTTTAGAAACTCCTATAAACTTGAATCTTCTGATAATCATTCAATACCATTTTGGCTGTAATGTCATCTTCTTCTTTCTGTCTCTGAGCAGTAAGTACATTTCCACCTTCCGAGGCATATTTTTCTTCCGATACCTATGTTTTTAACCCAATTTTTCTAGCTTCCTCTGAGGCCTTGTTTATTCAAACAACTGCAGCTCTTTCTCACACCCTTAGCTCTCCCCTCTTCACTGCCTTCGTTTACATGCATGGCTTTAGAGTCTGTGGACCTCAGTTTGAACAAGGCTATCTCATTTACTAGCTGTCTGACAATGGACAAATCACTTACTTTCCCTGAACCTTGATTTTCTCACCCATAAAATGGGGATAAGGAAGGGCAATTGTACAAATTAAATAATAATTTATAGCTGCCATTTAGTGCATACTCCCAGACACAGAGTGTGACCTAAATGGTAATTATAAATATTATTATAATTAGACTTCCCTTAACTTAAATGCAAACACCACCCCAAGTTTTCTCAACTCTGCTATCCCTGAATAACCCTTATTTGCTCATGATTTATATTCATGGGCAAAATTCTTGAAAAATATGCTCTATATTTATTGCCTTCCTTTTCTTATAATACTGTTGTATCTGAACAGACTGAGAAGTGTGTGCTGTCTAGTGTCAAATGTTACACTCTTGATTTTTCTATGCAAACCATGGTTATTATTAGAGATTTTCTGTTTCCCATGTATCTGTTTTTTTTTTTTTTTTTTTTCATTGCATCATGAGTGCCAGTCCTTCAGGAGAGTGAGCCAATGAGCCAAAGTCCTGTGGCCCCACAGAACTGGGGTTTTCTTCTAAATGTTCCACAGTCTTTCAGATATCATTGGAAGAGCTATGGAGATAAGGTGAGGCACTGAGTAAACTCACTGGGAGGTGGGTTAGTGGACAGAGTTCTAGTCAAGATCCACATAGTTTAAACTAAAGGGGATGTGCAATTATTTGAGGGAGACTGAAATAGAAATTTGGAGAGAACTAAGTTGCTAATAAAAGAAAAAGTCCTCATGAAGAAATACTTCCCAGGGTGACTTTGTAGAGCTCAAAGGGCTACTGGAAGGTGAGTCTGGAGGAGGGGCTTCATAGAAAGTTAGTGGACAAGAGTGATCCAGCCACCATAGAAAAACAACGGTTAGGAAAAGGGAGAAGTAAGTGGTCCTCTCAGCACTGCCAGAAAACCTTGTCATAGATTGGGTAGATCTGTCTGTGGAAAGAAACTTCACCCAAGGACCCTGCAGAGCACTGGGCAGCTGACCCAGTGGCATGGTAGGTAGCAATAACTTATTAGATTTACTTACTTTCTTTTAATTAAAAGAACAAAGCAACCGGACTTCTTGCAAGTGTATTTTCGAGAATCTGCTGTTGGGCTCAAAACCAAAGACGTGAAAAGTTTCTAGAAATTCACCTGGGTTCTCAGTGCCACAGATGTCTCTGGATAAAAGGAAGCTACTGAAAAATTGAACTCAAGCAGCATGCCAGGCTGTGCTCCAATCTATTGTTCTACTCTCAAATACTTAATACCTTACCTGGTCAAGCACAAACCATCAGCCCCATGTTGACTCAAACCATACTTAGTGAATGAAATACCTACCACATCTTTCCTTCTCACAGCTAAATTTTTTTTGACAAAGAGTTTCAAATGTTTTATTTTAGTTAGAATACTACCAAAGGCCAGCTCTTGAAGATTAAATTGGGTCAGTGTTAATCAGATTAGGGTATATCCAGGTCTTACGTGAAGCACCATGGGCGTTCTGAGGTGCCACCTTATGTGGTCCTCCAAGGGCTTCACTTGCAACTCCGATGAGTTTGCTTGAATAGAGAATCTATCTACTTTTATTGTCTTGTATTAT